>NC_142093.1:29253914-29405837 GCF_054644295.1 Miniopterus natalensis
AGGTTAGCTTAGTTTGTGTTCCCCGCTGCAGTCCATCTGTCCATTGCATGTGGGGTTTGAAGGGCCATGTGGCCATGGAGGAAACACAGGTGAATGCAAGGAAGCAGGAACAAGAGAGCCTCATGAGCCAAAAACCTAGAGTAATAAGAGGGCTTGATCTCCTTTGTTACGGGGATTATGTATTCCCAAATTTTCGAGGGCTTGCAATGGCTCACCCTTTCTGGCGTATGATCTCTGTCCTGAGGTTTGACTGACAGCAAGCACCTTCCCTACATCATTCCAACAGTGCGCAAGCATCTATCTCCCCTTCGTTGGACCCCTTCCCCCAGTGATCTGCAGGGAATGGGATGGTGGTTCCCTGAGGAGCATGAAATTGCAGCTTCCTGGTGAAGCTGCCCAAATGACCATGCTTATTATGTTTGGCCTTCCCTTTGCTCCTTTCCTATTATTAATAACTAGCTAATTACAACAATTTAACTTTCTTCATAATTATCTTTCTTTACTTATGTCTACTTCTTGCTTTCCCCTTTCTTCCATTTTCTATTTTTTTCCTCATGTGCACATCCTAATCCTGCTTTATGGATTTCACCACTGTACGAGTTCATCACTCACTTTATCCTAGTTTTTCAATATCTTTGTATTACCCTCTTACTTTCCCCCCTCCCCCCTCCCCAACAAGCATTGTTGTCTTGCATCCTTTGTTTCTCAAACACAGTATATTCCCTCAAAGCAGACTATGAAATCATTTTTTTTTTTTCTTTTTTGCAAATACATCTATAGTATCTGCTGAAGATTATTGCTAGGTGAGGTAAGAGAAATAAAATTAATGATAAATAATTGACAATGTGAACTTAGATTTAGGTATAGGGTCTTTCTTACCCAGAGTGACTAATCACATTTTCTTAAGCTTTACCTTTAATTTTCTAACTTCAGAATATTACAGATTAGAATAACATGATGAGGACAGATAACCAGTTGGAGTTTAAGCGTTTTTCATTTTCTTGCCAAAACAGGAGGGCATGGCAGCCTTATGAGTTGGCTCAGGTTCAGAGACATGCTTCTCATGTTTTTCATGCCTTTATAAAAGAAGTTCAGAGTTGCTCCAGCTCTCACATCTCATATGCCAAGAGTTCTGAGTTTATCCCCTTAGGGTACACTGTGGTTAGTACACTATGTGCTTAATGAGTCTCTGTTTGGGGATAAAGCTTAACTCTGAACTGTCATTATTTTCTCAATGTAAGTAGGTTTACTGTAGCCTTGCCACTTGGTTGGTATGCTGCTATGCTGCTGCTTTAATTCCTGAAAGATTGGTAGAATTTTCTTTTGGCTGTGGTAGTTTCAACAAAATCAGACTTGGCCTTTGCAAAATCATTTTGCTTTTAAGAAGTCATGCCCGGCCTTGAAAACCCTTAGTATCTTTTGCAAGGCTTTTAAGAAAATTATTTTGTGAGAGTCAAATCCAGTGTTTTTTTTTCTTTTTAAATGGCCACTATTATGGGAAAGCTGGGAAGATGAATCAATTCCATGTTTTCAGACTTAAAGCAATGTTATACATAATGTAATGGGTAGTATTTTGCCTGTGTTAGAATCCTACCATTTTTATTCTGCTACAAATATAAGAACAAACAAGACCTTATTTTCCTATTAAAACAAATGATTCAGGTCACTTCTCTTTGTCTCTTGGTCATTCAGAGTAAAATCTTTTATTGCAGCTGCAGAAATGGACTTCTCTCACTGTGTATTCATGATACTTGGGTGGGACAACTGATGTGATAGAATGAGGTTACCATAATGTTGGTGTTTGAGAGAAAATTTTTCTGTAATAGTTATATGGTAGTACCATTCTGTCTACACTAAGCTAATGATAAAAAATATTAACTTGATGTAGGCTTCATATTTGGATTTTCTCCTTTTCACAGTCTAAAATTTACAGTGCATGGAGGCACTGAAGATTTTATATATGTATAAAAATCTATCATCTATCTATATCTATCATCTATCTCTCTCTCTCTCTCTCTCTCTCTCTCTCTCTCTCTCTCTCTCTCTCTCTCTATCTATCTATCTATCTATCATCTATCTATCATCTAATCAATCATCTATCATCTATCTATCTATCTATCTATCTATCTATCTATCTATCTATCTATCATCTATCTATCTATCTATCTATCTATCATCTATCTATCTATCTATCTATCATCTATCATCTATCATCTATCTATTATCTATCTATCTATCTATCTATCTATCTATCTATCTATCTATCTATCTATCTATCTATCTATCTATCTATCTATATCTATCTATCTATCATCTATCTATCATCTATTTATCTATCTATCTATCATCTAATCTTCCACAGTGTGAGAAGAACTACAGGATAAAATGTAGCAGGAAAGATTTAAGGTCAACATATGGGAGAATTTCTTGAATCCTGAGATTAAGGGATTTAGCATTGATTGAGAGTCCACTATCTACCTACACTTTACATATGTCATTTTATTTAATTCTGCTAACTACCACATAAGGGAGGTATTATAATCATATGATAAATAAAACCCATTTAAAACCCACTCATAATTAGAAGCATTTAAGGTAACTGAGAGTGGGGAAACCAGGATTCAATACCTGGTCTGTCTTTCCCTAAGGTTTATGCTCTTTTCAGGTCTCCCGTCCTGAAAAGTCTTTATATTCTTATTCACACGGTCCGGGATTATTTAATTGAAGTCTGGAGGTGAAGATAATGGAGAGAGAGCTCTCCCAGGTGTCAGAGATCTGGGTTCTAGAGCTAGCCCTAGTTTTCATGTGCGAAATTAGAGATACAGCTGCTGGCTTTGCCTGGACTTTGTCAGTTGTAAAGCACTATTTACAGGCATGGTGTTATTACTGAATAAAAAAGTCAGTCCTGGTTTTATTGTGGGGTAGAAAGAACACAATTTAGGATTTCCCCACTGCCACTCACATTACTTAATCATCTACTCTTGGTGGAAAGTGGTTACCATTAAAATTCACAATTGCATGAATGAAGAAGACATGGATAGTCAGCATTACCCATGTCTTCTCCCTTGATTAGGGTGTTATGGAACTGAAACAAGGAAAGAGTATAAATGACTGCTCTTCTGTGGCAAGAAAGCAAAACGTGTCATAACTTATGGAGCCAATCCAGTATCACAGATCTTATTGCTAGACAAGTCCTCATGAAGAGATCTGGCTCAGTCCTACTTTTGGGCAGGCTAGGTTTGATTCCTATTTTATAAGTAAGACAGAAACTGAGAGGCTATACAATTTGCCCAAGGTCACAGAGGGGTGTCACCGAGAGGAAGGAGAGAGTAGAACCACTTCTGAGTACAGTGATCTTCCTACTGCAAAATACCAAAGCAAGTTCTGATTTTGGAGATGTCTCTTTTCTGTAGGAGCACTTGGTTTTTCATTCCACAACCAGGGAATGATCTCTCCTCTGGCTTTCTAAATTAACTACTGTGTTCAATCTAAAACGATAACTAAAGCTTTCTGAAGGAAAAGGCTGTTGCATAACAGTTCTCTCTAACAGATGTTAAAACATCTGCATTGCATCTGCTGGCCCCAGATCACCACATCCAGAACACTTGGATAAATCCTCTGGTTTCAGAACCAGGTTGTTTATTGCTTTTCAACAAAAGTTCCTTCAGCAGCCACTATTTTCATTTCAGGTGTTTAGGGCCTGCTATCTTATTTATCATTCAATAAACTAAAATGTGAAAACGATTTGCAAGTCTCTGATTATACGTGGTGTATGTATGTGCCACGCCAACACTCAGTGTTGCTTTGTGCTGGAATGGTCGTCATCACTGCAAATTCCTGACAGGCACGAGTCAGGGAAGCCGTGGAGGGATCCATGCATTGGATTAAGACTTAGATGAATTTTTGGATCCTGTGAGGCTATGATTTTGTGATATTAAAGTTGGTTAGTTGAGAGAAGTGGGTAACCACTTGCCAGTGATAGTGATCGATGTGGACAGCCACTGTAAATTAATATGTGTGTGAGTGTACTATTGGGTATTGGTACAGAGGCCTGAGGGATAAGAATAGGATACATTTGTCAGTTTCACTGCTTGGCTCTAACCACGTTCCCCTTTATTTTATCTTCATCTTCATGGTCTGATTAGTGTTCTACAATTTGGTTAATATCAAACTATTCCTGCAAAAGCCAGATAGTAAATCCTTCAGGCTTTCCAGGTCATGTAAGGTCTCTGTTGCACATTCTTTTCCCCCCTATCTTTTTCTGCTTTCTCCTCAGTCCTCTAAAACTGTAAAAACCATTTTTAGCTTGCAAGCAGCACAAAAATAGGCTGAGACTGCATGTGGCCCAGGGTCTTACAGATGGCAAACTCTTGATCTATGCTATAATTTAAAAAACACACACAACCAAATAGTTATCTATTAATTGACAGGTTGTTTGGATTTTTTCACAATTTCAAGCACTGCTGCAGTGAAAAATTCTACTGCTCATTCTTTGCTCGTGTGTGCCAATTGAATTCTAGAAGTGAATCCATGGTTAAAGGATATTTGCATTTAACATTGGGACAGATATTGCCAAATTATCCTTTGCAAAGGTTGTACCATTTTTACTTCAACTAATAATGCATGACAGTGCTATTTTCTATATCCCTGTAAAAACTCAGTATTAATTATTGCTGATCTGGTGGATAAAAAAAATCATGTCTCACTTTTTAAAATTCTATTTTCTTTATTCTTAGTGATGTCAGGAGTCTTTTCATATATTTTTAGGCATTTAAATATATTTTTCTATGAATTTCCTATTCATTTTCCTTTTTTGTTGTTGTTATAATTTGTAGGAACTCTCATTAATCCTTTCTGTTTTATGTGTTGCAAAATTTCCACCCAGTTCATCACTTGTCTTTTAACTCTGTTTAGAAATTTCATATTTTCATTTTAGACAAACTAAAAATATTTTACTTTGTGGCCTCTAGGGGTGTTGTATCTTGCTTTGGATGCTTCCACTGTTAGATTAGAAGTATATCCTTTTTGATAGTACATTTGATTACATTTCTATCAGAATCTGACATAAGGAAAATAATGGTTTCTCTCAAACAACATCTATGCTTTTTTTGCCTTGTCAGGGAACAGCTAAACCTATGGTTCAAATGTGATAACTAGCCTACTTTCTAGGCTATGCAAGAGTTCCTTTGAGCTGGCAGTCCTCAAATGGTAGCTATAAACCTGAAAATAGAGGCTAGGGGATTAACTGGGCAAGTTTGAAAGCCTAGCTCCTGAATTGGAATCCAAGGCAGAAAAAAGGTCATTAGGAGGCAGCTCTGACAATCTGAGCTTGTGGGACACATTTGATCAGCAGTACGAGGGAGTTGCATGATGGCCTGGAAACAGGGATGGATGCATAAAATCTAGGGGAATATATAGCTACAGGTTCTGATCCTGTGAATTTGCAACTTCTACAGGCTCACAATCCCTTCCCCACAATTATGAAAGCCAAAACACTCTAAGGACTCAGACTTAAGAAAAAAATTGATGTTAAAACCCGACCTAAATAGATATGAGACTGTTTAAAATCTTCATCCCACTTTGAAAATTCATACATTTTGCTGCATATATAACAGTGTGGTTGATTTTAGGTTGTTTCTCACACAATACTAGAGGACATATGTCATATCTGGTGTATGGACCTCCTTACCTTTCTAAAATAAAAATAAAAATCTGAATTTCGAAACATATCTGGCCTCAAGGGTTTCTGTTAAGGGATTGTGGACTTGTAATAAATATCTTACCCAAAGGCTCAGACAGAATTAGCTCCCTTCTTGCTTCTTTATGGTTTCTTGTTTCACTTCCTAGCATTATTTTTCATAATCTTATTGCATATGTACTTTTAGTATAAGCTCTCAATTTTTTTGGCAACAGGGTTGTGGAAGCCAGCCTCCAAGAGGATCCAAAAATCCATGCTTTGTGTAATGTCCTCCTATATTAAATCACAGCTGCTTTGCTCTGTTGTTCTTTTAACCACTAAGCTTTTGGGTAATTTGGTATGCAGAAATGGATAACTAATGCAATGAATGAAAGTTAATGAATAATTAATTAATTAATTAATTCTAAAACAGCACTTACTGTTTGGAAACTTTTTCTGCAGGGTCCCAAACCAATAAATAGATTTTAATGTATTATTCGATTTCTGCATTGCATTTCCTGCATAATTTCCATATTGACAAAATCTAGGGTTTTAACATTTATAGTATATAATATTTAATTTTTTCTCTCTCTTCTTTTCCTTTCTCCCTCTGACAGAATTGCTGACATAATCTCATTTTCATGAATAATATGTTCATTCAAATAAGGAGTTTTATGGAACTACTTATTGTGTGACTATCCTGATTCTGGTCCAGAAATAGTTTTCTATCAACTGTGTATTGTTGCATAACAAACCACCCCCAAACTCAGTGTTTTAAAACAATGACAATTTACTGTTTCTCATGATTCTGTGGGCTGGCTGGGCAGTTCTTCTCCTGGTCTTACTCAGACCCCCTCATGGTAGGTCTGTTGGAGCAGGAGAGTCTAGACGGTCTCATCTTCATGTTGGGGACCTTGGCAGGGATAGTTGGAAAGCTGGAATATCTTTCTTCACATTGTCTCATATCAGTATTCAAACCCAAGCTCATTTCCATGGTGGCTGAGTCCTAAGAGAGCAAACGTGTAAGGCACAACAAAATATTGATATCTAAGCTCTGGAACTTTCAAAATGTCACTTCTGTCATATCCCAAAGGTCAAAGCAAGTCATGGGGCCAGCCCAGATTCAAAGGGAGAAAAAAGAGCCACCACCTTTTTATTGGAGAACCAACAATATCATATTGCAAAAGAGGCATAAGCACAGGAGGAAGTGACTCCTTGGGAAGCTTTGTTATAATGATTTACCACATTAGGAGAAATTATAAATAAATGTTAATTTATAAGATTCCAGCAGCCTGCATTCCTGAACTACAGAACTGGAAGATCCAGAATGAATTATTCATCAAACATACATAGGTTGAGAATCTACTATATGCTGGCCCAAGTAATCAAAACATAGAATCTCTTATTGAAGCAAGAAACATACTTTATTATTTCTTTGTCTTCATATTTAGCCCTTTAGGATTATGAAATGAGTGTTCTACATAAATAAACAAAGCAATAGATATTTCTTGACTGCCTTCTGTGCTTGGAATTCTGCTATTTATCCCTGAGGTGCTTTGCTAGGAGATAAATGTGACAGCCTCTGTGAGTTATTGATGTTCTCTGCAGATGTGCCTATGGATCCCACACTCTTGGCCTCGGCCATAACATCTGCCCTCAGGGTGTTTGATAGGGCATCTGAGTCCTGTTTGGCTCCACCTGCCTTTCCTGTTACACACTTTACCAGATGGCAAAGATGCCAGGAGTGAACTCTTATGTCTTAAAATAATTGGAGTAGGTGTCAGAGGGAGGTTATGGAATTGTCTGTCTGTACTTTATGTGCACAACAAAGTATTGAGCATTAGGTTACAGAAACCTGAATAAGATATAAGACATAGAATCATAGAGTAGGAAGGGAAAATACAAATCATCTGGCCATCCCTCTCACTTGAGAGATAAGAGCATTGAGACTCAGATTTTAAGTGACATGCTCATGTTAACATACCTACTTAAGCAAAGAACTGCACCTACAACCTAGGAATTTTGACTTGCTGTCTCATGTTCTTTCCACTGGTGCCTGCCATGCCATGTTAACACCTTATGTCCTTAAGGAAAGAAATAATAATATCTAAAATTTATTGAGAGTTAATTGAGTGCATGTCAAACAGTGTGCTAAATGTGGAGTTTCCTTAATGAATCCTCATAACAGCTGGAGGAATGGGTATTGTTAGTACTCCCATTTATAGAGGATGAGAGCTTAAGTAACTTTCCCAAGCTTCCAAGATTAAAAATTTCAGAGACAGGTTCTCACCCAGGAGTTTGTACTCCAGAGACTGTGCTCTTAATAATTGTGTTAGTCCTAGTATGTGAATGAGGGTGACAGTACTGAAAAGGCCATAGGAGGCTGGGAGCCTGCTGAGGTTTCATGGATAATCTTCAGGTCTAGAGTGGGGAACTACGCTGGAGATAGAGGACATGCACCTCTCGGGGGTAGAACAGAGAGCCTGGCTCATGGTAGAAGCCTAGGCTGAGTCTATTGAATGAATGT
Organism: Miniopterus natalensis; assembly: GCF_054644295.1. Lineage (NCBI taxonomy): Eukaryota > Metazoa > Chordata > Mammalia > Chiroptera > Miniopteridae > Miniopterus > Miniopterus natalensis. Next base: position 29,262,119 of record NC_142093.1, read on the forward strand.
CCAAATATTTCATCTTGGTGAACAGACAAGTCAGTAGAGTAGACATTATTATTAGAATTTCTCTCTTGCACTGCAGACATTGCTAATGATAGTCTGGTCATGAATGAATTAAATCTAGCCATCCTATGGTATGGATAATATATTCTCTTTTCATATTCCACTTCAGAAATGATTAGATTTGTGGAACATTCATTCACTCATCATTTCATTCAAGAAACTGAACACCAGCTATGTGCAAAAAAAGATATTGCATTAGGTACTGAGCCATTTCAGGGCTACCTTTGGAAGTGGTCTCTACCTTTCTTTTAGCTTTGATGATGTCATTCTATTTATCATGGCTCATGGTCCTCCCCTCCCCTCCCCTCCCCTCCCCTCCCCTCCCCTCCCCTCCCCTCCCCTCCCCTCCCCTCCCCTCCCCTCCCCTCCCCTCCCCTCCCCTCCCCTCCCCTCCCCTCCCCTCCCCTCCCCTCCCCTCCCCTCCCTTCCCTTCCCTTCCCTTCCCTTCCCTTCCCTTCCCTTCCCTTCCCTTCCCTTCCCTTCCCTTCCCTTCCCTTCCCTTCCCTTCCCTTCCCTTCCCTTCCCCCCTCTCCCCCTTCCTTCCTTCCTTCCTTCCTTCCTTCCTTCCTTCCTTCCTTCCTTCCTTCCTTCCTTCCTTCTTTCCTTCCTTCCTTCTCTTCTTCCATTCTCCTTCTCCTTCTCCTTCTCCTTCTCCTTCTCCTTCTCCTTCTCCTTCTCCTTCTCCTTCTCCTTCTCCTTCTCCTTCTCCTTCTCCTTCTTCTCTCTCTCTCTCTCTCTCTCTCTCTCTCCCTCTCTCTCTCTCTCTCTGTTGTTGTTGAAGTAACAACAGAGGTTTGCATTCTTCTTTAAGTTCATGGCGCAAGTAAGATTAGAAAGTTACTTATCTCACATAATTTTTGATCTGGTATTTTTTTAGGGGATCTCAGAAAGAATAAACACAAATTCGTTCTTGGTCACTTTGAATGAAAAATTATTGTTGTATTAGGTAAATTATAGCTAACTGGTAAAAAGCCACCAAGATATTTAATGGCTAAAACATGAAATAAGTTTGTTTCTTGCTCATGTAAAAGCCCAAATGAGTATTTCTGGGAAATAGGTGGTTCCACTTTGAGTGGTAATTCAGACACTTAGTTCTTCTCAACGTAGTCACACACGTCTGCATCAGGCTGGCAGAAAGTATTATGGGTGTTACACTCACTAGGTGTTTATTGGCTAGAAATGGAAGTGTCATCTATCCTCCTGCTAACATTCCTTTGACTGAACTCAGTTACATGGTCAAAACCTAACTATGAGGGAGCCTGGGAAATGCACACTTCTGTATGTCCAGAAAAAAGAGGAATAGTTGAAATCCTCTGACCTATTTTACTTCCCTCTTAATTCATAACCCTTCTTTAAATCTACTCATTTTCTTGACTTTCATATAAATATTTATAAAGTTTTTCATTTCATAAAATTAAAAAGTTATATTGTCAAAGTTTTTTGAAGTCATGTTCAACTCTTCTGCTTAAAGATGAGAAATATGAGGTCCAGACAGGTTAAATAACTTGGTCTCACAGCCTGTTGGCAACAGATCTAAGACTATATCTCAGAGGTTTCTTGATTTTATCCTTTATTTTAATTTGAAATAATATCAATAATATCTGCCCATTATCTTCCCATTATTATCTGTTTTATATTTTAGCCTCACACAGAACAGTTTTGTTGAATTCATTTTGTAAAGATCCTGATACGAATATTATTTATTAAAAAAAAAATTAATTTTTTGGTCAAAGAGGTTCTCACTATAGCCTTTAGATGGCACAAGTTAGCTAATCCAAGGCTGTTTTGTAGCTAGAGTAATTATAGAATGTTCAAGAAAAGTTTATGGAAAATGGGAGCATTGAATAATAATTTAAACAAAGTAGACGTTACCAGCAAAGTCTCCCTGCATTTAGAATCAGTCTTCTAAATGAGTTTTTATGAACAGGAGGCAAATGTTTAGAAGTTTTTCCAGCAGTTCTCTAATTCTGTCAGGGTCAAGAGTCACTAGGAATAAATGGCTGCTGGGATGGATTTGGGAGTAAGAACTGGAATTGGAGGAAGTTTTCCAAAGTGGATGGAATATAAATCTGGGAGATAGGAGGCCTCAGTTTTCCACAAATCCTCAAATATTCAGGACAAATTTTGTCTTTATTAACTTTGCTACTTGTGGATCCTCATGGCATTTGCTAATTCTTTACCTTACCAGAGTGTCCTGAAGACCTTATGATGATGTTTGGAAAGGATTGTAGGATGGTGCTACAAAAAGGTGCTAACTATGATTTGCCCTTGTTAGGTCTACAGCAATTGTTTGCGGAATTGAACTTTTCCCTTTGGTTTCCTTTTCCTCATTCTTACTCCTAGAGAGGTTGCAAACTCTTTTCCTAAGGTGTCAAGGAAAAGTAGTAGTACTCCTATAGCCAGTGTGAAGAATCCTAGGCAAATCTGCTCTCTCCTGATGTCTAATTTAGCTCTGAAGACAATAGCTAAGAAAAAAACTCACATATGGAAGGAGCAAGATAAAACCAAAACACTGAGTGATTATGTGAATAATTAGTCCTCCTGTCGTGAGCATGTGCAGACAACTGTTATATCTACCAAACAGAGGAAAATGTGTTGAACTGAGGAAGGAGATGGTGAAAATGCTGCTCTGGTACTCACTTAGGGTGTACTCTCTGGCTTCACAGTCTCTCATTTTCAAAATCCATTGATTTTGGAAAGAGTATTGGAATCTGAATTAAAGTTTGAATATGGTCACTTCATTTTTTCTGACAATGTCAGTTTCCAGGCTTACATAGTAATATGAAATTGTCAAGGCTAATTGTTGGTGTTCCTGGACCCAGCATGGTGGGTTCTTTCTCATGTTGGGTGGTATTTTCACCCTTAGCTCAGTCCCAGTAGTGAAAGTTGTCTTGTTTACTGACAAAACCCATTTTCTCAATCTTTATAGTAAAGCATATGTGACTGATGCTGGCCTCATGCATTCCTGGTCTCCACCAGGTGTTCTTTAAATAGTCTCAACCACCTTCTAAGCCAAAGATACAAAGTTAAAGAGATGTACTGTTTTTGTAAAAATCTACACACAATCATTACAAAAATTAAAATGGTATAGATAAATACATCCCAAATTCCATCTCCCAAAGATAACTACAAACACCTTGGTGAAAATTTTTTCTTATGCACGTATACATGTAAATATATGCACAAAAATGGGATAAGAGGTGTTTTAATGAAACTGAAGCCTTCCAACAAGAAGCCTATTCCAACAGCTATGTAATTTGCTTTGCCTACCAGTAAGACACCTTGCATAACAGGTTTAGTAACTTAAAATGCCTTGTGTCCAATTATCCTCTGTGATTAAATGATATATTTGTCTTATAAATATTCTGAAGTGCCAAGGGTTATTTCTGATGATTCTCATATTGGAAAATAATTTAAGTTATGTCTAGAAATCCGTGTCTATTGTGGTACATCTTATGGTACAGATTTTGGTAGGAGAGAACAGACACCTAGTTTTTTGCCCTTAGTTACCCATTAAGAGAGATAGCAAGTATGATTCCTCTTGACTACGTCACAGGAAAGGGTTAGGAAACATTGGGTATGATTCAGTGAAGTGACTAGAAACATGTATGATTATAGTTTATTGGTTCAGTCACTATAATGTCTTCTAAAACAGAGTTTTATATCATGAAACTATATTATGGCTTCACTATCTCTTATTAAATTTCAAAATCTTACTTTTATATGAAAATGTCTTCTGTAGAACATAGACTTCTGACCTCTTGAATACTTTTTTCTCACTCAAAATACCTGCAATCACTTTTGGTATTTCAGGTGTAGATTTGTCCTCTCTCTTGTCCTTATAATCTGGACCCACATTTTTTTCTTCTTTCCATTCTGAGCAGTAGGGCTTTTCATCCAAGCTAATTATTTAAGCAATTAAGCTAATTAATAATGTGCCTAGTACACTGCCAGGCACTGTGAAGGTTATGAGAAGAGGTAGTGCTGCTTAGTAGTCTAGCACTTGGATTTTGGACTCAGTCTGCCTGGGTTTCTATACCTGTCCTATTAGCTGTGTGTACATGGGCAATTTCACCTCTATAAAGTGAAGATGACAATAAAAGTATTGTTGATATAATTAATTGAGATAATCTATGTAAACCACTAAGCACAGTACTTGATACATAAGTAGTCAATAGCTATTATTTATTTATAATTCTTATTCTTCATTATTATTAAAGAGCATTAAACATGAAGCCTATCCTAAGGAAATTAACAGTTCAGCTGAATTAATATTCATATACAAAACCACAAAGAACAGAGTAAATAACAAAATTGAGTAATGTAGATTGTGATATTGGCAATAAAAGCTATAACTAAGGAGGAATTCCTGGTGGATGAAAGAATTTAGCTGAACCTTGAAAGGTGGGTAAATTTTAGGTCTGTAAAGAAAGATGAACAAGATTCCCTTGTGTAGACAATATGTGTTAAGGTTAGGGTGGTTTTTTAATTTTGAGGATCAGGAGACTTGGGATCCTTCCATCTTTTATGGATAAGCTGCTTCTAGGGCTAGGTTCTGGCAAGACGAGGAACACCGTGGCTTCAGGGTCTCAGGTTTTGATGAATTTGTTCTTTGGGGATTAATAGAGTAGATGAATGAGTAACAGAAATGGTAATTAAGCAATAGGATAGGACAGACTATGGCATAACAATGATTAATGGGATGCCTCAGGTGAGCACCAAGGCACAAGGCAGAACTGAGAGCTCTTGGTGTACCAGAGAAGTGTCATTAATCAGCATTACATCATGCTTGAGAGTAGTTTATTGAAATTATAAAATAGGTACTTAAAATAACATTAAAAGCACAATTTTAAACATGCACAACTGATTCTAGTGAAGTACTATGCCAGAAATAAATTCCAGCCTTCCAGAGGACTATACCCCAAGAAAAAGAAAAAAAGCTGTGCCCCTCAAAGCTGAAAGTAGCCCATTGACACAGTGTGGGCCTGCCAAATTTACCTTCTTAAAACTGTCCTTTTCATTGGAAACCACAGTAGAGACCAGCAAAAACAGAAATGAAATCTTGGCAGTGCTTCTTCCTGCCTCATGTGCCTTGTAATGCTGACCAAGCTGTCAGCCAAGGCTGGCTGTTTCTTCCACACTAGATCGCCAGGGAGCGTGTAAAGGAAGGCGTTCTGGACAATGCACAAGCATCTATTGAATTTGGGACAATCTACTGCATTTATATATCAAAGAGAAAACATGGGGTTTGAGGGTTGGTAGGGAAAGGGATCAGGTCTTTCATCTTGAGTTGCTATAGTGGATTCATTGCAGTGGGGGTAGTGTTAAGCATCAAGCACTGAAAGTGTTTGGACAAGAGGTCAACATCTAGAGCAGATTTTCATTGTTATTTGGGTATCTCAGGATCTAGAGAAAAGCTCAAGGTTTGGAAAAGGCTTCTCCAAACTGCTTTTGGAGAGATGAAGGCAGGGAAGCAATGTAGTACAGAGCTCATACATCCAACAGGTCCCAAAGAGCTGCCTAGAAAACCTGGTAAGGCCTCCTCTGTCTCCTACCCACTTCCGTGGAAGGCCTCCTTCCCTTTACTTGAGGACCGCCCCCCCCCCCCCCCCCCCGCCAAGGAACTCTGATACTGATTCATCAGAATTAATTAAATAATTTGGCACTTATTTTTTTCTCTTTATTTTGTCTATTCAGAAAAAAAAAAAAAAAATCAGAGCTGTGACCTCATGCTAAAACAAAACAAAATAACTTCCCCCTCTTCCCCTAGGTATACAACTGTAATCCCAGCCCTCATGAGGTTTCAGACTAGTGAAGTCAGGAGAAGACTGGCAGGGAGCAAGGATCAAACAAGTAAATATATTTTTCCAACCTATGATAGATTTCTGTGATAAGAAGTAACAGGAGGGACCTACTTAAAGGGGCAAGGAGTGAAAAGTAATGCAGGTAGAGGAAGCTACCTGTAATACACCTGTAGAGGCAAATATTTGTTGAATGGGTTTTTAAAAGAGGAAATGCACTAGCAAACAAACTCCCAACTTTTAGTAAGTCAACCCATTGCAAAGAGTGCATTACTTAAATTGTTTTTCTATTAAACTGTATTGCTTCGTACATTCACTAGTCTCCAGTGCTTTTGTGCCTACTGTTGTAGGCCCAGAAAGGAGAAATTTTACTGGAGTCACGGGATTTGTTGCTTTCAGAAATACTTTTATGTTCCTTCCTAGCACCAGTATGTTGGTTAATAAATAGAAGATAGCTCTCTAATAAATATGACTGGCTGTTGACTAATAAAATAGGAAATGCTGAGATCATTCTTGAACACATCCTAGCAAACAGGTCTCCAATTTGTTATTATTCAGAGATCTTTATACGCTAAAGACTTCTGTCCCCAGATAGTTTCATCTTCCTTTCAACATGAGAACTTTGGGTACTTTTAGTGCTACTTGAGGGAGGAGATCTCACAAAGCCAGTTCTTCCCTCTTTGTAAAGTCAAAGTTAGAAATAATCATTGCTTTATGCCTAGTGTCAGGTGACTTGGTGGCATAGCTCTACCCATGCTATAGTCCAGCTCCATTATGCATTAAGTAGGATTTTTTGGCTGATCTGGAAACCTAATAGCCCTTCATGACATTGTTTTAAAGGAGGAATGCAATCAGAGTGCCAGATAATAAACCTTTAAGGAAAACTTAAGAACTTAATTCACCCCAAAAGTAAGACTGAATTTCACTTTTTTAGTTCTCTAAAGAGAATCAGGAAACAAGTTTTTGGAGTTACTGGACCAATTTCTAACACTTAGCCAAGAATATTTGATTTTTATATTTTCTGAATTTTCTATAATGAAAAAATTATTCTTAGAAGAAAGACATGCAGGGAATACAATGGCATAAGTACAATAAATGACATAAGGACCCATCGTGGCAGAGGTGAGGGCAGAGAATATACACACTGCTGGGAATCACTCACAGTGATTCTGGCAATCTTTGGAGCCACTCTCAGCCTGAGCCTGAAGAAGAATGGACCTGAGTGAGCAGGTTCAAAACCAGAGCTTACACTGATGTGATCTCTCTAGCCTCAGCTTTGGTTTTTCCTTTGGAAGATGGTTCTAACTCTTGAAAGCATGTTCTGTTCTTAGTTGGACGGTGCAGAGGGTGGCCAGAGAATGCATTTGCAGTCAGGATTGGAACCTTCAGATTGTTATGTAAAAGCCAACCTTGACCCACTTTTTTCTCCTCATTTCTCTTCTGCCCTTGGGTCTGCGGAAGTACAGATACTGCCATTTTGCACTAGACTTCCCTCTTTCTATCATTTATGCTAGATATTCAGAAGAGGATTAAGTGAGTCACATAAAATACTCTTCTGGGGAACCCACTGCTTTATAAATGAAAAAGAATAAAAAAACACCATTAATGGTATGCATATGTGTGGCACTTTATAATCTACCAAATATTTTCTTTTCAAAAAATTAAAAATATTAAATGTGGTAAATACACAGAACATAAACCTTACCATTCTAACCATTTTAGGTGTATCACTCAGTAATAAAAAGTTTATTTACATGGTTGTGCAACCATCACCATCATCCACCCCTATAACTCTTCTCATTGTGCAACACTAAAACTCTAGATCCATTAATAATAATATATTATGCTTCTCATACATTATTTCATACCTCAGGTTCTTCTCTATCGTCCTAAAAGTAGAAGGGAAGGTACTGTGAGCTCAGCAGAGCACAGTGGTTAATGAAGCAGGCTCCAGAATAAGGCTCTCTGGTTTAACTGTTGCTCATCAGGTATTGTTAATAACAGAACCTGCTTTGTGAAGTTGTGAGGATTACACGAGGTCATTCATAAAGTGTATAGAACATCATAAACACAGAATACGGCTGTGATCATCCGCATTTTGCAGATAAGAAAAGTAAGACAGACAGAACTTAAGCAATTTGCCAAAACCCATGGAATTCCTAAATGGCAAGTGGAAACCTGAGCTGTGGTTGGCTCAATGTTCTTTCCTTTATGCCAGTCAAGAATTATTCAAGTCTCAGCTCATTACCGACAGAGACAGGCTAACCAAAGGAGGTGATAGCACTTGAGCCTTCTTTTACATTTTGACTTCAGAGTCAAGGCCTTGCCAACTTCCTTATTAGCCCTGGAATCCCATTGAAGGTGCCACACAGCCTGACCTTAAGACATGTTGGGAACCCGGGAGAGTAAGAGCTAGGATAAGGAAGCTAGAGAAAAGGTGAATGAAGGTCAAACAGGAGTAAGATAAATGTAGTCCAGTTCTAACCTAGCACTGGAGGCCCAAAGGGAGCTTCTTGTGGGGGCACTGGCATAGGAGGTGACTTTAAACTATAGAATAGCAATGATGAAGGAACCAGGCAAAGCAGGGTTATGCTAGGAAACCTGTCTCAAAGTAAGTTGGGGAATAGGATACATTCCAGACCCAAGTCATAAGTGTGTGTGTGTGTGTGTGTGTGTGTGTGTGTGTGTGTGCACTCCTGATCAGGTACCTGGGATATAAGGCAGGATTCTCTCCTACCAGAAATTTCTAATTGAATGTCTGCCATATACCTCAAAGTCAATATTTTTGGAACTGAATTCATGATCTCTTTACTCAACCTGCCTTTCCTGTGTGCCCTTAACTCAGTGAATGGTACCTACCATGCACCCAGTTGTCCAAGCCAAAAACCTAGAGTGGTTTCATTCCTTGTTCTTCCTCTTCTCTCACATCTAATAAGTTGTGAAATCCTACCAATTCTACCTCCTAAATAGCTCTCAGATCCATCTCTTTTTCTCTAACTCCACTGTCATCATCTAAGTCCAGGCCACCATCATCTCTTCCTCCATTATGACAGTGGCCTCCTCATTACTATCCTTGGCTGCTGGGCTTCCTCAACCTTTCTGCCTATCTTCATTCTGCTTAGCATGGACAACTTCTAGTCATCTCTCCAGTTCCACTCAATGTCACTTCCTTTAGGAAACTTTCCTGACTAAGCCCTCCCCACCCTGAGCCCTAGGATATGTTGAGTGTGTCTATTATATGTGTTCCAAGCATTTAAATCATCCTATTATAATTGCTTATTTAATTGCTTAATAGTCCAACTAACCCACTAGATTGTAAATTCTGTTTTGTACTGCTGTATTTTTAGCACCTAGCTCAGAGCCTAGGGCACATAGTACAGAGTAGTACATAGCACATAGTAAGTAGGGACTCAGCAAATATTCATTGAATAAATCAGTGAAAAGAATCTATAAACTGAAGAAGCACCATTTTGTAGTTCATCTAAAAATAAACAAGTTCAGTAGCTTAGCAAAGAAATCTATGGTGTGTGTATAAACCTCCCACTCTCAGTTCATGTGGTTGTTGAACCTCAATTATGTAAGTGAAACCTTATTTTCCAAATAAAAATATTCAGTGTGGATTGCAGTGTCATAACTTCTTTGCTCATGGCAACAAGTAGTTGCAACAAACAAATTAACAAAGAAGCAAAGGTAACAAAGCCTCATTTATCCATCCAAATCTTTTTTGTTTAACTCTGCAGTCTTAACAGTTCAATAATTCAACTGCAAATTTGTTAAGATTCATTGCTTTCCAAGTCCATCACATGCTCAGGCCTATTTGTGTGTCTTTTTCTTCTGGGAAACTATTTGTCTGTGGAGTGGCCCAGAAAACAACTTTTTCAATGTTAATTACTCAAAGATTAAGAAAGGTAAAATAAAAGTTATGTAACAGAGGGTTTGTTTTGCTTCTGGATTACTGGATAGAGATCATGCATACTTATCCTTGGGAATGCTTATGATGATGCTATTTTATGAATGGCTTTTTTTCTTGTATCCTTATGAATAAGATACTATACTAATTTTTATCTCCTATCCCCATCAATGAAATAGCTTTGTATAAACCCTCCTGTCCCTGAAATTAAAACTTTGGATTATTTATTGTGTATCCTGCAGTGTGAGAATTGCCAAAGCAGTAGGAGATATGACCTAGGTCCTCAATCCCTTTGGGAACGTGCGGTTGAATCATGAAGCATATGGAATAAGGTGTGAGGAAGTAATTGTAACCAAAACCTCATTGACCAGGGTTCCTTCCTACCAACCACCAACCACTGTTTTTGGACTTAATATTACCACTTGGGTTGAACTTGAATACATTAAAAATGAGAGTGAGTTTTTTATTAATTGAAAAGCTGGGAGCAGTTGCTTTCTAGTGTTGCAGTACCTTCAACAATTGTTGTATAAATATTTTTATAATGCTACAGTTTGTATATGTCTATTTTAAGTATAAAACTTCATTCTTTTCTCTCTCCCTTCTACCTATTATTATTATTTTTTTAAATTTATCTTTATTGTTGAGTGTATTATAGGTGTCCCATTTTTCCCCCCAGTTGACCCCCTCCACCTCGCTCCCACCCCTCCCCAGGCCTTCACCCCGTTATTGACTGTACCCATGGGTTATGCATATATGCATATAACTTCTTTGGTTAATCTCTTCCCACCCTCCACCCCCCTTCCCCCTTTCCTCTGAAATATGATCATCTGTTGCATGCGTCAATGTCTCTGGATCTATTTAGTTTTTCAGATTCTTTTGTTCATTAGCTTCTTCTTAAAGAAGACCCTTCAACTTTTCCTGTAGTGTTGATCTGGTGGTGATGAACTCCTTTAGCTTTTTCTTATCTGTGAAGCTCCTTATCTGACCATCAGTTCTAAATGATAGCTTTGCTGAGTAGAGCAATCTTGGTTGTAGTTCCATGTTTTTCATCACTTCGAATATTTCTTGCCACTCCCTTCTGGCCTGCAAAGTTTCTGTTGAGAAATCAGCTGACAGTCGTATGGGTGCTCCCTTGTAGGTAACTAATTGCTTTTCTCTTGCTGCTTTTAAGATTCTCTCTTTGTCTAACCTTTGGCATTTTAATTATGATGTGTCTTGCTGTGGGCCTCTTTGGGTTCCTCTTGTTTGGGACCCTCTGTGCTTCCTGGACTTGTAAGTCTATTTTTTTCCCCAGGTAGGGGAAGTTTTCTGTAATTATTTTTTCAAATAGGTTTTCAGTTTCTTGCTCTCTCTCCTTCTCCTTCTGGCACCCCAATAATATGAATGTTGGGCCACTTGAAGTTGCCCCAGAGGCTCCTTATACTATCTTCATATTTCTGGATTCTTTTTTCCTTTTTGCTCTCCTGGTTGGGTGTTTTTTGTTTCCTCATGTTCCAAATTGCTGATTTGATTCTCAGCATCCTCTACTCTACTGTTGATTCCCTGTAACTTATTCATTTCAGTTCCTGTAGCCTTCATTTCAAATTGGTACTTTATTATGTCATCGATGGTCTCAGTTGTTTTCATAATACTCTTACTAATATGGTTGAGCATCCTTATAAACAAAATTCTGAACTCTGTATCTGTTAGTTTGCTTGGATCTATTTCATTTAATTCCTCTTCTAGAGATTTCTTTTGTTCTTTCCTTTGTGACATGTTTCTTTGCCTCCACATTTTGGCTGCTTCCAGGTATTTGCTTCTATGTATTAGGTAGAGCTGCTATGTCTCCTGGAATGTGTAGAGTGGCTTTGTGTAGTACGTGTCCTATAGGGTCCAGTGGCTCAGCCTCCCCAGTCACCTGAGCTGGGCCTTCTAGGTGCTCCCCTGTGTGGGCTGTGTGCACTGTACTGTTGTAGTTGAGCCTTGGTTGCTGTTGGCATTGCTGGGAGGAATTAACCCCCCGACCACTTATCAAGATGTATGGGGAATGCTGCTGCTTGTTTGAGAGATTTTAGGAAAGTCCTAAGCATAAGGCTCGAGAGGCCACTTGCACAGAAAAGCCCCTGGAAATGGCCCGGATGAGCTGCAGGTGGGGAGGGGCGGGGCCTCCGGGAATCACTGGGGCGGGGCCAAAGGTGTGTCAGGTGCTGGAGATTCAAATATGGCGCCTGCCTGAGGGTTCTGTGGGGGGAGGGCTCACCAAAGGAACAATGGCCTCTGCCAGCTCTTCTGCCCGGGAGAAAGCTGCCCTTCTACCTCTTGGCCCAATTTCAGGCAGGTTAGTTCCTCCCTGAGTGTCCCAGGTCCTTTCAAGCTTCTGCCCGGCGCTGGGCTCAGAGGGAGCGCGTCTGAGTGAATCTGTGTTCGGGCCCTTTAAGAGGAAAGTCTAGGACTCCCGCAGTCTCCACAACCCTCAGAGACCGTCCCCGCTGGTTTCACAGCCCAAAGTTGTGGGGACGTCTCTCCCCGGCCCTGGAGCCCTGGGCTGGGGGCCCAATATGGGGCTGGGACCCCTTACTCCTCCAGGAAAGCTCCACCGCCGAGATGTCCTCCCGGGTTTAACCCACGGCACTGGGTGTGGGCCTGCGGCAGCGTCTCCGCAATTCAGCTCCGATCCGCCCGAGTCTCCGCCCGTCCTCCCTGTCTCGGTGCCTCTTCAGCTCCCTGGTTGCGGGGCTTCTGTTCAGCCAGACTTCAGGAGGCTCCGAGTGACGGTGGTTCTGTACTTTAGTTGTAATTTTGATGTGGCTGCGGGAGGTGGTGGGTGCAGCTGTTACCTACGCCGCCATCTTGTTTCCTCCTCTACCTATTATTTTATAAAAAGTTAATATTTTTCTTTTTTCATCAAAGTAATTTGAGCACACAGTTTTAAAGTCAAATAATGGTAAGGGGCTTAGGCAAAAACCATTATTCTCTTAATTTCTGCACCCTACAGTGCCTCTCTGCTCCTGCCTTTCTGAGGTAACCATTTTCAAAACCTTCAGCTATTTATCCAGGATAGGTATTGACTTCTCATATGAAAATACTATGCATATGCTGCTATTGTTTGAGTCAATGTTTTTAGACATTATTTATTTTGACTTACAACCCCTTTCCCCATTCCATTCCTTCCAGAATAGTAGAGTCACAATTTTTGCTTGAATCATTATTTAGTGATTTATTACACCTATTATGTAATCATATATATATATATAAAATGTATATATGTGATATACATATAGTTTATACTATATATGTATAATCATACAGTTACACTATATATACTATGTATATAGTTTATACTATATATACACTATATTATTTATTCAAATACATCTAAATAGTTTATAATATATAGATTATACTAGAAACTATATTTTATGTACTGTATAGAGTGTATGTATACTATATAAAGTTTAAACATACTAAAATATATATGTATATAGTGTGTGTATATATAGTTTATACTATAATTGACTTTCTAATACAATTTCTAAGTTTCTTTGGAGCTAATAATTTTACATTTTCATTTGCTTCCTTTTTATATATTTTGAATTGTTACCGATTCTTTCCTATAAAGTGACTCTCAATGCAGTGTTCCACATGATAAAATCTGTAAGGTAATCTGCAGTTTTATATTTTTTCTGTCCTAGGGAAATCTATCCTGTCACCTTTTACCTTTCCTTTTCATTCAGGATCTGTTGCTTTTGAAACCTAGTATACTGTTTACTAGGATTCAATTTGACACCACCTTGAGAATTCCTTCTCAAAGAATTCTCTCTCAGTGATGCTGAATCTTCTTTTCTTGGTTTACTCCAGCATTTTAGTGGAGCACATTCCTCAATACTTTCCAAAGAAAGGGTGCCTAGGAGTTTGCATGAGACTTTGTGTGTCTGGAAATGACTTTGTTTTACCCTCACATAGTTTGATGTTGAAAATTTTTCCTCAGAATTTGTCTTGGTCTCTTTTTTTATTAGAATTTTTCTTCAAATATCTGTCATTTGGGGGCTATTTATTTATCTTTAAGAGTAAGACATTAAGAAGAGTTCAGTGGTTGTGGTACCTTGTTTTGATTGGGGCAGGAGACAATGAGGCTGATGAGGTGACTGGAGAGGGGTCAGGAAAGGCTGTTTACAAGCAGCCAACTATTGGTCTTTTCAATCCTGTTCTTTTTCAATTTTATTTGCATCTTTGAGATTTTGAAATTTTTTTAAAAAAAATTTAAGTTTGTTTCTTCTCTAAATCTCTTGAAAGAAAGTACACAAACCTGAACTAATGTTTAATTTTTAAATATGACTGATACCTCACATTCATTATCATTCCCTTGGTCATTTCTTTCTTAATTTTCTAAAAAATAATAATTTATTTGACTATTTGTAAAATTAGCTATAATTATATTTCAATTTCTTCTTGCTTTTTTGGTCAAATTTTCTTTTATATATACTTTTGCTATGCAGTTTCAGATACATGTAGTATTACTAGGTCTCATTGTTAGTCTGTATATTCACTATATGGTAACCATATTTATTTCTATTAATAATGTGTACTAAGAAATCACCATTATTGACTACTAGAATAATAAGCTATATTTCTCTTATGTCATACAGACATGACAGGCTTTGACCATTTGCTAACTTATAGTTGAAAGGTTTTTATTCCAGCCTATAGATATCTGGAATTGTATTCCAAATATTTCTATATATGCCTTAATGCATTTCCCACCTTAACCCAAAGGATCCTTAATCTAACTCTCAAATACATAAGGACCATAATGAATGTAACTTGGATATAAGTATTTCTCTTACAGACAACAATTCCAAATAAAACAACAACAATAAAAAAACTAAAAAGTAAATCTTATCTTTTAATATAGCTAGTGGTCTTGGGAGTTAAGGCCATTGTGATCATACTTTATGTTCTTTTTATTTTATTTCTATGAACTAACTAATGTTCTTTCTTTCTAAGTTTATTTATATTTACTTTGACAATTCAAATTGGTTTATAAAAATAGGCCAGTTTGAGATACAGGAAAAAGATCTGGATCACACTAATTTTACAGCTATATTTTTCAAAAAATGTCAAAGTTTTCTATATATAAATACACATACAAATATATATACACACAAATACACATATATGAATATATTAACAAATGTGTATATACCTATAAATACACAATACACATGTATATGTATATATATACACATATATAATATAATATTTTTCAGCTATAGTGGAATGTAAGATCTTAAATGAATAATTGATTAGTTATAACCAATGCATATACCTGTGTAACCCACACCCAAATTAGAATGTTTTCATGACCCCAGAAAGAACCTTTAGTTTAAAAGCTTTTAAAAACAGAGTTGGAAGATCGTTTTAACCAAACATTTCAGATACATGTATTTTTTCAGGTAGAAATTTAAGAAAAATGTTCTTCAAATATCTCACCAATGTTGGCCTTTCTGGTTTTCTTCAATATACCATTTTTCTTGCAGGTTAGAGCTTATGGTTCCATTTCTCAGGCACGTTTAGTCTTGTGCATTGTTTCTATCACTTGTCTGAGCCGATTATCTTGTTTGGTGCAGCATTCCCTTGGCATCACTGATTCTTTGCTGTGCTCTTTTACGTTTGCTCTTTTAAGATCCTTCACTTGAAAAAGAAGTTTCTCTAGTTTAAATCAATGATGCTCAACTGGGGGTGGTTTTGCCTTCCAGGGAACATTTGGCCATGTCTAGAGCATTTTTGGTTGTCACACTGGTGGTGGTGGTGATGGGGGCTCTGCTATTGGCATCTAGTAGGTTGAGGCCAGAGTTGCTGCTTTATCCTACTACGCACAGGACAGCCCATGATGGCAAATAATTCTATGGTCCAAAATGTCAATTAATAAATTCTACAATTAACTAAATAAACATAAATACTTTACAGAAGAGATATGGCATTATGTGTTATTTAGCCTTAAGTTTGAGAAATCCTGGTTTAGATAATTTTTAAAGTATAGGGTAGTCACTTCCTTTACTTGAGTAATATTTTTAGCATTAGGCATCTCATATAGATCAGAGATTCATTTTGAAGCCCTTCTTTCAGTTTCCCCCAGAGACTCTCCAAAATTACAACTGACACTTGTTTTTTCATTTGATAGTAAACAAAATACAGCAGCTCCCTTTATAGTTGCAGGTGTTTACTTTGGCACTTAAAACAAAGTTCTCACTTGAAGCATTTCCAATAGTACATTATTTATAAACCTTAACTATCATCTCCCCTGTTTACTCAAGGGACTTCATAAATCAGTGAATAAAGGAAGGTGATTGCATTTATAAAGCTAACATAATAAGCCTTCATTTTAACTTGGATTTTTTCCCTAAATGTTATTGAATGAAAAATATATTCTGAGCAAAGTCTTTTTAAGACTTGACCATTTTAAAGGGATTCTCAGCATGAACACACCATGGCATTTGCTCAAGAAGTGATTTAGCATGTGTGCTGAGAACTCTCATGTTGGGAAGCTGAACTAGATCAATTTTTCATTCTTTCTGATTGAACTTCATGTACTAATAAACACTATAGCATGGAAACATGAGGATATTTTGGGTTTGGGACTTGGTCTGTAGTCTTGGTGAAAAGTTGTTTGTTTTGTTATTTTATTTACTTATTTATTGTGTTTAGGGTTTGGACAAAGATACAAAAGGAAGTAGGAGACTTGATACTTTGCTCTGAAGTTTTAAAAAGAGCAAAGGAAGGATTTGTGCCTGCTCTGTACTTGCTGATTAGTGAATCTTAAACCCGAGCCAGGCAGATGACTTCCAGACTTCCTGAAAAGAAATGGGGTTGCTGTAACCTTCTCATGGTTTCCTATACACATGGCCTTCAGAACATTGGAGCACATTTTATTGTTATTTAAATAAAATATTTATTGTCTACATAGTTTGTTAGCTGTGGGGAATACAGAGAGTTATAAGATGTAGTGCTTACAAATAAGGGATGCATACATTAAAATATTAACAGCTTTTTCAAATTAGAATCTGCTAACTGCAGAAAGAATGGCACTGGCAGTTCCTGCTACTGCTGTTCCCTTTCTCTTCTCACGCAGCCAGCCCTCCCTTTAACTAGCTATGGGACAAAGTCTGCTCTCCTAGGGATTTGCTTATTATGACCCTCTTGCTACTAGTGTGCTGAGTCCAGCACATCCTGGCTGTTGGATATCCCATGGACACTGGGTTTCCTGTCTGTGGGTAGGCCTCGTTGGCTGGGTGATTGATTCACAGGCAGCCTTGTCTGGATTACTGACCTCGGTGCTGTCTCACCCCTCTGCAGCCTGTCTTGGTTGTTTTACTTAGCAGCTTCTGGGAAGTGACAACTTACACTGGCCCTACAGCACTCCTACCAATGTTGAGCAGCTGACACCTCCTGCCACTCCTTTCTCCCATCCTAGTCAGGTTTCTCCTCCTGCCAGGGAAGATATCAGACTTCATGGAGGAGGTGGGACTTCAACTGAACCTTGTGCAAAACTTTTGAAAAGATTAATCTGAGAAGGGCATGAACATTGCAGTGGAAACAGGAAATCTTCATGGAAGTTTTACAGTGGTCCAGGAACAGGGGATAAAGTCCAAGCAGGTGGCAATAAAAAAAAGAGGAGATTGATGCTGGGGATGTTACTAAGAAAGAATTACCTAGATTGCTTGGGCAGAAGGAGAAAAGGAGAAGGAGTCTTTGAATTCTTAGAAATGCTAAATCTAAAAATAAAAAGTTTTGCTTAGAAAGTAAAGGCGACCACCTGGAGGAAAATATGAGAAACCATTGAGAGATCATCTCCCACTAGTATCCCGATTTGCATAGGACTGAGAAGATTCCCTGGATGTGAAAGTTTGGGTTTCGAAACAGGATGGTCCTCAGCAAGTCAACTAGTACCAACATTATATAGTGTGGTGTTGAATGAGAGCTTTTATCTTCTTTTTGGTGGGGGGGCTCTTTTGACGCTTAAAGTCAACTTTGCTTGGGTTATCTTGGACAGGCATCTCAAATTGTTGTTGGGATTTTAGTCAAAAAGGTTGAGATTTTATAGCTGGGGGAGATCACTATAAATAAGAGTGGCAGGTGCCTGTGAGAGTATAGCCAAAGTTCCTGCTTCCATTTTGATGAGAAGCAAATTTAAAAAGTAAAATCTTTCATTTCGATGTATTTTTTTCATTCTTCTCTCACCAATCACTTAATCTCTGCCCCCTGAAATCAGAGTTCAGTTTGCATAGATTAAAAGACTTGTCGGGGGATCACTTCATAAGTTATATAAATGTTTAACTGCTATGCTGAAACTAATATGATATTGAATGCCAACTATAATTGAAAAATTAAAAAAAAAGAAAAAGGTTTTGCTCTTTCTGCTAGGATTTCTTTCCTTATACTGGATGATTTAATGATTATTAAAATGGCTCAAAGCAGAAATCAGAGGAATGAAGAGAAGACAAGAACAAGAAGATAGGAGAACTCTTAGAGTGAACAAATTGACTTGCAGATTGCTGAGATTGACTGTACTATACCCCAGAAGAAGCATCTGGTAATCCCTCTTCTGTGAGATACAGATGGAGAGCTGATGAAGAGCTCGAAGGGCTTTGAGCAACCAGAATAGGTGTGGCACATTCACACATGGATGCTTATGCACTTAGATCAGGCGACTAAGCTACAGAATATAACCCAGAACTAATTTAGGTTAATTGTACATGTTGTTCAACAATCTTATTTGGGTTTACAGCCATCTGAAAACTGAAAGCAATAAGCCTAAAGTGTGCTTCTAGGGGCTGACATGAAAATCAGTGCAAAGTAACCACTGATAATTTGATCGTTTGGAAAGAGATAGAAACAAAAATAAAAATTTGCCAAAGTAACCAAGAAAGGATAGTGGTCTAGTTAATGTAGGGGCAAATAATTCCATGCATGTGTTATTGTTTTATAGCCCAATGTAATAACTGATAGTTTAAAGAGGACCCTAAATCAAGAAAAAGTCAAATACATTTAGCATACCTGTTTGAGACCCAAAAGATCTAATTAACATTTTGGAAAGTTTCTGTCAAACTATTGCATTAAAAAGTCTTCAGCCTTGTCTGGTTTTCTCAGTGGTTAGAGCATCAGCCATGAACCAAAGGGTTGCAGGCTTGATCCCTGGCCCCTGCCATGGCGCATGCGGGAGGCAACCAATCCATGTGTCTCTGTAACATTAGTATTTTGCTCCCTCTCTCTTTCCTTCTCTCTCTCCCCCCCTTCCTCCCACCCACTCTCTCTAAAAATATCAATGGAAAAGAATATCCTCAGGTGAGGATTTAAAAAAAAAAAAGTCTTCAGTTATCTGAAAAATCGACTTCTGTGGAATACTTTGTCCCAGGAATCATTGATTATGGAAATGTTCAAGCATGTTTAAAACAAACAAAAGAGAGGAACCTATGTGAGCTTTGGGCCTCTATGTTAGAATACTAGGGGCCCTGCAATTCTGAGAAAATTAACTTGCAATTTCCCTATTCAGCTGGGGCTGCACAGTGGATGCCGACTGTAGGACAAAGCCTGATCTTGTAGACATTCTGTTGCCCTGACTGCCGGCAGAGAGCCATCACAAGCTTTCATGCAGTCCCAAGGGGCGCATATATTAAAGAAAAAACAAGAGCCATGCTCCAAAATGGCTTATTTAAAATGCAAAGGGTAACAAGAGAGCTACATTTGGGGAAAACCCAGCTCTCAGAAACAGGAAAGTAATACCGAATCTTGGTTAAAGTTGCTTGCTCTTGAACTAATTAGCTGGGGATTAAATTCAGCATAAGAAGTCAGAATGTGGGTTAAGAGTGAAGGAAAATGTTATTTTTCCTCTTAGG
Organism: Miniopterus natalensis; assembly: GCF_054644295.1. Lineage (NCBI taxonomy): Eukaryota > Metazoa > Chordata > Mammalia > Chiroptera > Miniopteridae > Miniopterus > Miniopterus natalensis. The sequence goes on from NC_142093.1 coordinate 29,281,759, forward strand.
TACCAGCCTGGCACTTTAGAATGTAGTAGCAGGCAGCACATGAGATTCAGCCAGTTTGGCGAAATCGCAGAATTGTGAAAAACACTACAGCTGAATGTAAAGGGGTTCCAGAGATATAATTTAGGTCAGATGCATGATAAAAGATATTTTTATCTTCTTAGGTGGTAGCCTCTTTGTAATAAGATATGGGCAGATTTCTCATTAAAGAAAAGAAGAAGAATGAATAATACACAATCCAGTGGAACAGCAAATAATACATTCCCTACCTTTTGAAATACTACTCCTACCTAGCATTGATCTGCTATTGTTTTCTTTCAAATCCCTTTTCTTGTTTTTCTAAGATGTGAAATTTGTGGAAAAAGCATACTTTTATAAAAGAAGGAAGACAAGTTCTCCTGCTTTTGTTTTACTTGTGAACCTTTAAGAACAGGGTAGAACTTATAATAAAGTCATATGACCCATAGATGGCATCCCTCACTGGATATGTGCCCTTGACAGAACATGCCTGCATTTAACAAGATTTTCTTAACAGGCCTGTGCTAGACTCAAAATTTTCATGCCTAATTAGCAGTGTAAACAAATTTGGAATTTAGGGAATTTTCTATGTCACAAGGGAGTGAAGGTTTATTTTCTATTTTGAAGATGGGTTCCCTTCCCCCACCTCCAATTTGTAGAGTCTATACTATCTGGAATCCATGCTATTCTCCATGGGCTCCCTTGGACTCTTACATTGTGTATTCTATGTTAATTTGGTTGTGGCCTCTGCATTCAGAAGTGTTCAGAGCCAGAACCAAGGATAGACCACCTCAGGGAGAGTTACACTGCCCACAAAGTGCAGGGCACATTTCAGCAGAAGGCACCCAGCCCTTTAGTCCTGCCCTGCCAAAGCCCAACAGTTATGTAATGTTCCCGTGCCCAGGCCTCTGCCAAAATTGGGGTTTCTGTGAATTTCTTGTTAGTCCATTGCAGAATGAAAGGAGAGGCAGGTAGAGACTATACCAAATCGAGAGTTAGGGGAGAAGTGGACTAATTGGGCATGGCCATCTATTGGCAGAGAGCACCCACCTTAGCATCAGCTGGTCAGGAATCCATGGGGAAGCCAAGGGTCATAGTACAGGTCACCTGCAGGTGGCTTTATCTTCTATGACTGACATTTAAATGTCAGAACTCACTTGAAGCTGTTCCAGGCTTGCTGCTGGGTGTTTCTAATCGTGTGTTTTAATTAATGTTTTTATTGTACTTGGGCCCAGAGGCTGTTTCAACAGACCAGCATATATTTAGAAGTCTCTGAATAAATAAATTTAAAATAAGGGAAAAATGACTCTGCTAGAATAATGAGAGTGATTGTTTCTAAAAAGATAGATTAAAGCTTCAGATTTTTTTGCTTGAGATGAACTCCTCTGCAATAGCCTGCCACCTAAACACACTTTTTGGGTGTAATAGAGCATGGCTTTGGGGTCTTATCCAGGATCTGGCTTTAGAAGTCTATACTCTCAATCTTGAGGCAGTTGGGGACACTGTAGAATTGTGTTAATTTTAACTTTAAGAAAACAATTTAACAAAGAAATAGGGCTGTTAGGTTGGTAGTAGTAGCAAACTTGTGAGGCAACATTTATTGGGACCAGTGTAGACCTCTTCCCACTGCTGGAGAGAAGAGGTAATTGGAATGGTGAATTCCTTTGTCTCCCATTACTGTTGTCTCTTGAATTTTTGCTCTTCCTTTTAAAAGGGACTTATTTTTCATACATTTTAAGTTAGTAGGACTTTGAGGCAATAGACTTAATTCAATTTAGCCAATATTTACTGAGCACCCCAACGCAGGATTTAGACTTGATAGGGGAATGAGAAGTTAAAGGGATTGCATTTGTAAGATACATACTGCTTCTAAACATGCTGAATTTTGGTGTAGATGAAAGCATCTTCCTTTTCTTTTTGTCAGGATCCATTATTAGTTAAATTCTCTGGTTGTGATTTTCTCCGGGCCCCAGAGAGCTTGTGAAAGTTACTCAAGAGCTATAATGCTGGAGTGTTAGCAAATTGTCTGGCAATAGTAACAAGGTCTGGTGCTGGGAAGAAGAGTGAGGTTTTGAAGCTTATCTGGTTATCTGCCATCACTGTTTTGCATATCTATCCTAATAGCGGCACCTCTTTTTTCCTCTTTTCTCCATCTTCAGGGCTCCAAATTCTTCAAGGTGCCCTAAATTAGTGGTTTTTGACCCTGGGTATAAAGAGCATAAAAAAACAAACCCCCCCCCACTGTTTTTGTTCTTTTTTTAGCAAGTGCTTCCATTTATTTCCACCTCCCATGTTTCTTTTCTTTCTAACTTTTTTATGGCTGAATTTGGCCTTCTGTGGTCTTCTTAGACCACAGCAACTTATTATTTTGTCAGGAGATGTTGTGCCCAAACCACTGCAGTGATTCTGTTGTACAGTTAGGGTTGAGACTATGGTGCCCCCTGTCCACATTCAACCATTCCCCTCCCTGTGCATTTTGGTAAGTTTGCCCTCAGGAAAATACTTGTTTAAACTACCCTAGTTCCTAGATTGCAGATGCTATCAGTTCTAAGATAGGCTATAGACTTAATAACAGCTTGATTAAAAAACAAAACAAAATAAGAAAAAAATCACCACATTAAAAGCACACCTTAATTTTAGGCCATGACATGGTTTCAGAAATATTAAAATTTGAAAATTATATAAATCTTAGACTAAAGAGATATAGTTCTTAATAAAATATTGACTGAGAGCAAAACTTTACCTATAATTTTTTGAGGATTATTTGCATTATGAAAGAGGGTACTTTCTAAACCAAAATATTGCATTTTTAATGATAAATTTTTACATTGGATTCTGGGATAGGGAAGGGTTTCTCAGTTTTGGCACTATTGACATTTTGGACTAGACAGGTCTTTGTGGTGGTGGTAGGGCTGTCCTATGCATGGTAGAATGTTTAACAGCATCTCTGCTCTCTATTCACTAGATGCCAATAGTACCCAGCCTCCTCCCATTCCAGTAGTGACAACCAAAAATGTTTCCAGACATTGCTATGTGTCCTGTGGGCAGGGGGAAAAATTAGCCCCAGTTGAGAACCATTAGGCTAGTGAAATATATATTTTGGGAGCCACAGCTTGTATCAGTTAGTGTTCAGTTGCAGAGAACAGACCCCACTCTAGCTGGCTTAAGCTGAAATGTGTTAACGACAGAGTATTCACTGGTGTACAGAACTGGTTTGTGGGCTGAAGAAACAGATTCTAGGCTGGTAAGCTTCCAAAAATGAATCCTGAAGCCACACCACAACTGAGCCATCAAAGGAACTGTGTGCTTGCCTTGATCTGTACACTGCCTGTCAATTGGAGAAGCTGTGGTCAGGAAGCCACTTCTGCTGAACTAGGGAGTCAACACTTCATCTACAGCAGCAGAATGATGCCTCATGTCCAGTCTTCCTCCCTGTTTCACTCAGTCCAAATTCACGTTCTGAAAGTGAATGTGACGATGGAGCAGACATCATGCCCAGAACCCTATTTAGAAGGAATTGTGGTAAAAGTAGTTTTTAGTTTACCAGCCTCTGTAATACACAGGAAGGCATTCCAGAAGGAGGTTGGAATAGGTGTTGAATGAGCTCATCTTCAGTATCTTCCATAGGGTTCTTCCCAGAGATCCTTAACTCACACGGCTGGGTAACCACCTATTCTAGGCAATTGAGGTTGGTCCAAATGTCCTCTTTGCTCCCCATTTACATTTTTTAATATCAAGTTTCTTTTACTCCGCTTTGCTCCCTATTTTCTCATTGATAATCACTATTTTCACACTTCTTCCCTTTCCCTGATGCTAAGTATAGATTTTCTGAGATCTTGAAGAGTATATATTTCACACTTGGCCATGTCAATAGACATGAACATGTGAAAGGTTTGTGTTGGTAGGATGTGAACAGAGGCCTAGGATACTCAACTAATACCACCGGTATCTCTTGCCACTCAAGACACAGTGGGAACAGATATTCTGGGACAGAGAATTGTATCTTTGAATCATATTTTCTCCATCTAGAAGAATCGAACAATTAACATGAACAATCATATTGTCTGATTTGAAGTAAATGTTGATCAGTAACCTTAAGTTCAAGTGGCTAAGAATCAAGCTATGATTTCTGTCTCTGAGTTACAGTCTTTTGCAGTTTATTATTATTATTATCATTTTATTGATTTATTTTAGATAGTCTTTTGCAACTTAAAAAAAGGTGATGCCCCAGCCAGGTGGCTCACTTGGTTGGAGCATCATTCTGCACACACACACACACAAAAGGTTGCTGGTTTGATTTTTCAGTTAGGGCACATACCTATGTTTTGGGTTCAATCCCCTGTTGGGGCGTGTTCGGGAAGCAACCAATTGATGTTTCTTTCTCATGTTGATGTTCCTCTCTCTCTCTCTCTCTCTCTCTCTCTTTCTCTCTCTCTCTCTTTCAAATCAATACAAACTTATCCTTGGGTGAGGATTAAAAAAACAGGGTGACTCCTATGGCTAAGCATAATAAGTGATTGCTTACCTGATATATTTTTCTTCTAGTTTGTTGCTAAAATTTCCTAATTATTTATTTGATTTATAACTTAGATCCTAAGTTAAATACATTAGGAGAGTTAAAAACATCATAAGTAATTTACTCTTTAGTATAGGATTACCGTGCAAAATATAAGACAACCAGTTAAATTTGAATTTCAAATAAACAATTACTAATGTTAGTATTAGTATGTCCCAAATGTTGCACAGGACATAGTTATACTGAAAAGTAACTTGCCATTTATCTGAAATTCAAATTTAAGTGGATATCCTGTATTTTTATTTGCTAAGTCTGGTGTGAATGAACTGATCAAATTATTTCTTGAAAATCCATTTGTTGAGAGGGACAGGGGACTGAAAAAACATGAGGGAAATGGACTCTTGAGAAAAATAAAGATGAGTAAGTTGGGCTATCTGTAGAAAGGAAGAGGGAAAACTAAAAACAAACAGGCACCAAACAGGTCCTGGTTATCATCGACCACTTCCTAGACATGCATGCAAATAAAGCCCTGATGTGAAGTTAAATCTCTGTTCCTTTTCTGCAACTGTAGCCACTTTCCTCAAGTATTTGGATCTGGTCCCAATGCAGGATTCTGTTGCCCAGGCTGGACAAGCCAAGCTTCGAGGTAAGCGGAAGAGATGAGCAGTGCAGGCACTGGATACCTTGGAGCCTTGTAATCTCGCTTGCACAACCTCCAGATTGCATGGTTCTTGGCTTCAGTGCAGCTGGGCACAATTTCAAAGCACATCTATGGAGACCATGTCACAACAACAAAACAAACCAATGTAGCTGTGAGTTACATTAATAGTTTGAAAAAAAAAACAAGTCAACAGACTTGAAGACTGCTCTGGGAGCCCCTCCCAGAGAGTCAGACTTTGGCAGAAAGGGAGTTACTGTGCCTCCTATTTGACATTTTTAAAGCTAAGATTATTCTATATGATCTGCAGCTTGTCCCTTTCAAAGAGTTTATGTTTGTTTGTTTGTTTGTTTGGAGCCCTTATTTGCTGTATTGTTGATCAGCACTGGATCTTCCTGAGGTGTGGAATGTCTTGTACGGCATGCAAGTTTCTTGACCTAAGAGATAGTTTCCCTGCTACAGATGTCATACTACATATAGTGGTACATCCTTTCCTAAGCTCTTACATTGCTGTTGGTCACAAATACATTGAGCCAGATTTTCCAAATCTTCTGATACTTCAGTCACAGTCTGGTAGCAAATTGGTAGTTGGGAGGAGTGTACACATTTTGCAGCAATATCTCATATGACAATTCTGAAGTAATTCGCTCCCTATAGAGAGTACATTAGTATACTTTAAATTAAGTCTGGTACCAGCTTCCCCATTACTGAACTAAGAACAAACTGGCTTCTTTATGTTAGTGGATTAGCAGATGATGTATTATAGAATTGTACACCTGAAACCTGTATAATTTTATTAACCAATGTTGCCCCAATAAATTCAATTAAAAAATGTTAGTGGATCAGGCCCAGTAGTATATGTGGATGGGAGTCTTGCCAATATCAGGAACCTCCTGTGCTCACACATTTTTTATTTCTGATTTTTATGGAAGGTTTGATTTATGTCACTAACATCAGGATGTGTGGGTAAGTTACACTGTGAGGAAGCTGGTGAAGAGAAGGAAAATTAAACATTTTGGAACGGATCTTCTTAGCTGCTCAATGTGATTTCTTTAAAAACAAATGTAAGCTATGCTTTATTTTGCATCTTGAATATTTTCATCTGATTTGCATATATTGTAAGACTACCATATATTACCTCAAAAGTGCCATTCCCTACACACACAGTACATTATAACAGCTCTAACTTTTGCCTCATTTAGTAACTGTGAGAGAACAACAGTGACAAACATAGCAAAGCCGTTCTCATTTTCCTGATTTTTCTTTGGTTGTCTTCAAAATTTTTTTTTATTTTATTTTTTTACCAAGCCTCTCCTGACTCATATCCTGGGCGATTTCAATCTGTGCATGTTTCCAGAATTTTTTTTTTTTTCATTTTCACTATTTTCCCTAGTTTTTCTGTTTCCTGTTTTTTTATTTTCCAACTCCTGTTTCCACATATACCCCCTTCATCATCTCTTTCTGTTTCTCTAGACCTTCATGGAGAGATACAACCTTTTTTGCTCTTTTATCATAGAACTTTCATGAGGCTCTTCCAAATCCCCTTAATTATACACAACAAATTGCCCTAGCTCAAGGAGACACTCCAGTGAGAGGCATGAAATGGCTTGGAATAGTGGGTGTGAAAGGGGATGGGCTATGATCCCTCGCAGGTCCATTCTACCCTTGCAAATCAGTCTCATGCATGCTGTTTCTGGTCAGGTATACTAAGCCTACATCTAGGCAGTGTAATGTAGTGGCTAAGATGGCAGCCTCTGGAGCCTGACAGCTAAGGTTCAAATCCTTGCTTTCTCATTTATCAGCTATAGGACCCATGAACAAGTGGGAAAATTACTTAACCTCTTCATGCCCTGGTTTTCTCACTTCTAAAACGGGGATGATAGTAATAGTCCTACTTTATAGACTTGTTGCCAAGACTAGATGTATAATGCATCTAAAATATTCTAATCATTATTATTATTATTACTATCTACAGGAGATAATTTTCTGGTCTAATTCAAATAAGCTTCTTCTCAATTTAATATATAGTTGGTGTTTGGTGAATGTTCTTTTCTACATAAATCATTCTTAACCTCTATATCCATGTTCTTCCTGAAGGCCTCCTAAATAGCTGTGGACTCTGTGTGTGTCATTGGGGTTATTCAGATTATAAAATGCAGCATACCATTATATTGTGATATGAATCTAATATTGCAGGTATTAAAACAGTAAGGACACACAGAAAAGAAAACTAACTTTGAGAAGATACTTATAACTGTGTGACCTTGGTAAAGTACTTTCCCTCTGATCTTGGCTTGTTTAAAGTTTTTTAAATCACATAAGATGCTGGCATTGGAATAAATCCCTAATTTTCTTCCTAAGCATCAGATTTATAGCACCCTTCCTCCTGTCTGACATGCTCTCCTTGTACAGCTGGTCCCAATTTAATGAGGCCATTCATTTTTGGACATCTGTATGATGATGGATCAGTGTAAGGTGGATCATCTGTTTTTAACCCACTCAGGGTTGTCGGTGGAAACCACAGGAGAAGCGGTAAAGGCACCTGGGAGTGAAGTATGCATTATTATATGCAATATTGTCATGGAGGCAGTGCCGAATGACAAAATGATGTGATGAAAAGAAGGGTCACCTGAACGCCTGCAGTGTTTAATGTTATGGCATTTACTAACATCTTACTGAGCTAAAATTTCTTTAGGCAACATAGTCTAGATAGAAGCTGCTGCGAATTTTTGCCTTTAACTTTCACCTTCACTATTCTGTCCTCTTACTGTTTATAAAAAGCTACATCTTACAGGGCTGCGTGTTACCGGTGTTGAGTGTCACCACCATCAAGGACCCACCATTTTTAAGGTACTCTTCTGGGTGTTGAGTAAATATTTGCAAATGTTCTAAATGCCAGGGCCTCTTGAGAACTTAAGAGGAATGTTGCTTAGGCAGGGACGGGGTAGGGCAGAATAATTTCTGGCTCTGCAGTTCTGCAGTGAATTCTGGAAGTCTGGGCTGAATGTCTCAAAAAAAATGTACCACATTTCTACCGCTTTAACTGTTACTGTGTTGGTGGCTGCATCTCCCTCAAACTCCCTGGAAATATTCTTTCATGTTGACATTTTGGGGAGCAAGAATTCTCCTCTTCTCTTTTGAGTTTTGATCTGTGTTTGAAAAGGGAATTATGGAAATGTTGGTCTGCAAAGGCATGACAAGGCAAGCCATCAACCTCACCATGAAGTCTCAGCAAGTTGCTTCATGTTTTCCATTTATAGCCACCTCTTCTCTGTCAGTTCTTTTGAAGCACCCATAAAACAAAATAGGCTCATTAAATATGAAGGGATAAGTGAAGTTGGCAGTTGCACCTATTCAAATAGGCCTTTTTTTTTTTTTTTTTTAAGATGTTCACACTCTAGAAGAAAGAACAGTCAGAAGATGAATGCCTCTTTATCAGTGGCTGCTCATGACCTGTCTTTTGGGGTGAGTGAGATCAGTCAGGGTTGGGAACATGTGGGCATTTTGCTGTATATCTAGCACTAAACTGGTCATTGAGGTTAATATCCACAGTGAAAAGGCAGGATGGCCTCATCACTGTTATTTCATTCACCAAGTTTGTATATAAGGGTGAGGACTGACTGTCTCAGTGTTCCTTCCTAAACAATCAAGGGCATTTTTTCATGACTCTCCCCACACGGACATGGGCTTGTCTTAGTTGCGGCATCTTGCTGACAGGCACAAGCAATAGTTCTGGTCTGTGGACCGGCTCTTCCTAGCTGTAGATTCTCTTCTTTTATGAATCGTTTTCTGCAAGTTTGGCTCCTTTTCTGAACCTATAACATCCACATTTTAATGACTGGGGAGGATACCAAGATACATGAGATGTTTTTAACCCTCAAAATCTATAGTCAGCAAATGAGGGAACATTTGATGGTGTTTAGTAAATCACTAAGCAAATGTGAAGCAATTTGAATGGATCCTTGAAGATGAAAAAGTTTCTGTGGTTTCTCATTATGGAATAATTTGCACAAAGGCACAGCAGTGTTTATAACCAGTGGATACTCTTTTTGGTCCTTATTTTATTTTGTCTGAACAATATATGACACTGTTGACCACTTGCTTCATCTTGAAGGATTGTCTTGGCTTCTGTGCCACCACATTTCCCTGGGTTTCCTCCTGTTTTTCTGACAGCTTTTTTTTTCAACCTTACCCTCAGGTTTCTATGACCAGGTAGATGCTGATGATGCCTGGCCTGTGCCTCTAGCCAGGCTGCTCTCTTAAAGGTCAGACCCATGTATCTATCTGCTGTTCACATTCACATATCCAATTCTTACTTAGGTACCTTAAGTCCAGCATGTCCAAAACTGAACTCATCATCTTTCTCCCCAGTTCTGCATCTTCCTCAGTGTTTCTTATCTTAGTGAACAATGTACATCCAGTTATTCAAGTCAGAAACATGGTATAATCTTTGATTCCTCCCCCCCATCCATATAATAAACCATCATGCCCTTTATATTGTAGTTTCTTCATATCTCCTGAATCTGTTCAGGTCTCTCCATTTCCATTACCACCTCTGTTGGCCATCACTCCATCATCTTTTGCTTGATGACGGCAGTAGCCAGCTACCTTAGATCTTTCCTCTAGCTAAGTCTTATTTTTAAAAAATTTTAAAAAATATATCTTTATTGATTTCAGAGACAGGAAGGGAAAGGGGAAGAGAGAGAGATAGAAACATCAACGATGAGAGGGTTGTCATTGATCGGCTGCCTCCTGCATGCCCCTGACCAGGGATCGAACTGCGATCTCCTGGATCCTAGAACACTCAACCGCTGAGCCACGCCCAGCCAGGCCCTCTAGCTAATTTTTTCTTTACATACTAGTCAAGTGAATCTTTCTAAAATACAAATATGATTATTGTGTTGTTTCTTTCCTTAAAGCCCTCTAATAGTTCGCCTTTGTCCTAGGGATAGTATCCAGATCCCTAATTAAGGCTACTTACCTTTCTTGTTTTGATCCTGCTGACCTCTCTTGCCTCATCTCTTGCCACCACCACTCAAACTCCCTGAATTCCAGCCCTTCTGCATTTGCAGTCCACTGACTCACCAGGTGAGTTTTCATATCTTTGGGACTTTGTGCATGCTGTTCCCTGTCTAGGACACTCTTTTCCCTCACTCTTTCTGTCGTCTCAGCTGGAAAATCACTGTTCATACTGTATTCTGATAGTGTGTTTACTTGTCTATATCCCGTTAGGTCAGTCAATACCTCGTATACAGCCGGGAATCATTTTAGATATTCAGTGGAAAATTTTTTTGGACGTATGAGTTAGTGGTAATGCATGAGGTATCTTTAAGGAATGGCAGATAACTCAGTTTAACTGGAATGTGGGCTATATGAAGGATAGGAGTGAAAGATATGAAAGGAAGACAGGCGTCAGGTTGGGTTCCGTGAACACAAATTCTGAGATAAAGATTCAGTGCAGGAAGTTTATTAGGGAATGCTCTTGGATCCACTCTTGTAAGGGATTTAAGGAGGCAGGATGTGGCAGACAGAGAAGCTGAACTGAAACAAAGTTGCAATGGGGGCTCTCAGATAATTCCACATGGCATTCAGAAGGTAGCACAACCCTACAAAGTTGTCCTGAATTGAGACAAGAGGGCTGGGTCATTGTATACCCATAGCAATAAGTCATTGGATGTGGGCTGACTTTGGAGAGGGAGCAAAACTTGGGCCAAACAGCTCCTTTTGGCCAGAGCAATTTCTGGGGAGGGATTTAACTATGACCTGTCAGAAGCCACCTGCGACATCTGGGGAAATGAATGACTTGGTACCAAAGGGGGATCTGGGTGGCATACCAAACCATCCACAACACTAGGCATACTTCTTGCCAGATTGAGGAATTTATACTTTATTTGGTAGGTCTTAGGATGCCATTAAAGGTGTTCACATAGAGAAATATTGTGATTCAGATCTGTATTTAGGAAGATTAATCTGGCTGAGGTGTTTAGGTTGACTTGAAGGTAGAGAAACTGGAAATAGACAGGAATGTGGGACACTTTGGAAATAATCCAGGTAAGGAAATAAAGACCTGAGCAAGGGTGTTAGCAGTGGAAATAGAAAGGGCAGGAGATTGGTTGCAAGAGATATGACAATGCTAGAATTCACAGGCCCTGGCCACTGATCAAATATGGGAAATATGAAAGAGAAAGGAGGCTCTAAGGTGATTCCAAGGTTTTGAGCCTGGCTGAAATATAGGCGTGTCCCCCCATATGTATACACACACTTTGAATAATTATAAAGGCAGTGTTTATTAAAGTACATTTCATTTTCAAAATTGATCTATTAGCTGTTATAGTGTGTATACTTCTTTTGGGACACCCTGTATCAAAATGGTGGTACTGCTAATAGAAATTTAAGAAAAATATAGGCTTGTTGGTAGACTTGTTGAATTTGCAGGATGGCAACCACTCAAATAGAAGTGACCTACAGATGGCTGGAAAGTTTTTCAGGAGGTAAAAATACACATAAATAAACATATATATAAATAGTTAATGCTAAGAGAAGTCAGAGAAGAAAGAAATCACTGGCCGAGAAGTCTTCATGGAGGAGGTGGCTTTTGAGTGGGGTCTAAATGGAGGTGTGGGATCTATGTTTGGGAAGGAGAGATAGGGAGGGAGGAATGATGACATTCTAAGTGAGGGGCAATGTTTGAGCAGAGGCAGAGAAGTAGGAATACAAGCCACATGTTCAGGGACCATGAGAAGAGCAATTTGGCTAGAAGAGAGGATTCACTGAAGGAAATTTTGGTTTTAAAAGTTGGAAAATTTATTGTGCAGGGATTTGAATGACAGAGCAAATGACAGAACTTGGGAGATTTCTTTTAAAACTTTGGCTTTGTTTCTAAAGTTTGATCCTATCTACCACCTGAATGTGGGTCTATAGTTCTGATGTAGAAGACTACTGGTTGTTGGCATTCTTTTTCATAGAAATTATATGAAGACATTAAAGGAAAGTTCAGCCTGCATGTGTTTCTGAGGCTTTTATATTCACAGTCTTTGCTTAAGTTTCATGAGGCATGAGGAATCTGCAGCCTAATTGGGCAGCTGGTTTACAGGCTCACCCTGAAAAGTAAATACTGTGTATCTGCAAGTGGAAAGGCAGTATGTGTAATCTAGCTCCCTAGTCACACCTGCCCCAATGCTGTTGAAAACTCTGACCAAGGGCTATAAAACTGTCAAGAGCTGGGGCCCAAGCAAGCTCCCACATTAAATAGCTCATTATTGAAGCTATTGGGAAGATAACAGGACATGCATTTGACTTGCTGGGATCCCTGTTTCCTACAGAAGCATCTGGCAGGGCTAAGTAGCTTTGTATTACATTATTTTTCATTTCTTGTTTTTTTAATTATACTCTATTTAGATTCGTTTGACATCAAAGCTTGCCACAGCCTCTTCAAAATACTACACTCATAGGATAGAAAGGGTATCAAGGCAGTAACTTTAAAATGGAATCTTCAAATTGGTACTCAGGCCGTTAAAAACAACAACAAAAAACAAATTACCATGGTGTCTTTGAGCAGATGTTTAATTTCACCCTCCTCCAAAGTGATCATGGGCTGCTATGAGATTAACTCACTGCCAATTTTTAACATTTGCAGCATCAATTACTTTCTACTTTCTTTGCATAATAATTATATCACAGAGAGTTGGAAACATCTCTTCGGAAAGGATTAGAACTGCTACTGAAGTGACTTTTTTTTAACAGGAGGAGGTGAATGATATGTGCTGAAACTCCATGGTTACTTTTGGAATGGCCTGCTAGCTTTAGGACCAGCGATAGAGAGTATGCAATTGATGAGCTATGAAGTTACTTCTGTCAAGGTAAAGTGACCCAGCCGTGTCTGTAGCTTTCTACACAGCTAATTGCATGAACTTTGACTCAACAGAAGAAAACATGTCAACTTTTGAATCATTAACAAAAAAAGCACCTGAACATGTGATTAAGTTGCAATTGATAGGTAACAGCTCTACATTGATTTCTAAGAAGCAAATAAAGGAGTATTTACACTTTTTATCCATTGTTTAACTTCGCACAATTGAGTTTATTTTTTAGTCCATAGAAATGCTTACAGCACTATAAAGTTTTTAAAAAATATATATTATACATAAAATGTCCTTTGCATGTTTGGTCTAAAGTGGGTATGTGTCAGTGATCCAAAGAAGAATCACAGAAGGGTTGTGAGTTGTGTTTTCAGTGTTAATTAGAAATCATAATTGCTTAATGCCTTACTTACTCCACTTGGATTCTTCCTGAATCCAGTCAAATTTTTGCAGCTGCCTTATACATCCCTAGTATAAACTTCATTTTCTCCATAATTACCTTGGCTAGAGAGGAAAAAGAGTCATATCCAGACCCCATGGTGTGATGTTAAGGGTGCTGAGAAGACGTCCTTATTTCCCAAAGTAACTCTCATAAATAGTTTTTTTATTGAGGTATAATTGACATATAACATTATATTAGTTTCAGGTGTAAACATAATGATTCGATATTTGTATATATTGCAAAATGATCACCACAGTAAGTGTAATTAGCACCCATCACTATATATAATTACAAAATTTTTTTCTTGTGAAGAGAACTTTTGAGATCTACTCTCTTCACAACTTACAAATATGCAATAATCTTTTATTAGTAATACTCCTTTAACAGGCATCAAATATCTTAATGCATTTTACTTACCCATGGTATCCACTAGCCTTATCCCTGGTAGATGGGGTTTTTGGTTTAATGACATGTTTTTTAAAAGAAGCACAGGTAAAATAAATGGTCACATAGAATTAGTCACTGACCAGAAATGAGGTGATTAGGACTAAAGGCTTTGGAGTCAAACTGACCTGGATTACAGATGTGGTTCCACTACTTCCTACCTGTGTGACTTGGGCTGTGTATTTCTCAGAGGTTCAGTCTCTTCATCTTTCAAATGGAATGGAAATTCCCATGCCATAAAGTGAGGTAATCTTTGTAAAGCACATCAAGTGTTCAGCATAGTGTGAGCCCAGTGCATGGCATATAATAGGTGCTCAGTAAATGTAATTCTCATTATTATTATTTAAATATCTAGGCATTAAAAATGCCTTTCTTGGAAAAGGTACTGTAAGCTATACTTTAATGCATGCTTTAGATTTTCAACTGAGGCACTAGCCTAAATTCCATTTTAGGAGATAAATGTGAACTGCCCAACACCTAAATCCTATCTCTTGAACCTCACATAACATATCTGAATCCAACCTGCTCCTGCAGCCTTTGCCTCTTGCATCTACTGTTTGATGTCTGGCACCTCTTGTCTCTGCTTCTCTGGCAGCCAAAGCCTGACCTCTCTCCCTGGTTCTCTGTCACCAGGAGGTTTGGCTTTGTTGCACCACCTCATCTACCCAAGCTGACCCTCTGGACCCAGTTCTGTGTTTTGGCTTTGCCTAGCCAGATCAGCAATGATGGATCCATCCCGTGGGCTGCAGATGGGACTGGTGAACTCTGTATCAAAACACTACTGAACAGGCATTCACATGGGAGATCCTGGTGATTCATTCCCAGATTTTGAACTCAGCCTTCAATTTTGGTTTAATGCCCATTTTGCCTAGGAAGCTTAATATGGCCTGGCTGTGCTTACCTGTCACATTTCCAAGTCTCCTATGGATTCCTTGAGTTATTCCCTGAATTTTATAAAACAGAACTTTTTAATCTGATATGAAACTCACTGTAAAAAAGAGTAAGTTGCAGATATAGGAAAATAAAGAGAATACACTGTCCTTTTAATACTATCCCAGAAATAACTACAGTTAACATTTGGAGTACTTTTTTATTTCTGTGCATATATTTATGTAATTGAGATAGCACCACCTGCATTTTCTGCTTAACACTGTATCATAAACAGTCCATAAAAACTCTCTTTATAAACATTTTAATCACTGCATAATATTCTATTATGTAGATGTAACATAGTTTTAATTATTGAACATTTAAACTGGTTTTGTTTGGTGATTAGAAATAACACTAAAGTAATCATAGTTGTGCATAAACATTTTTCTTACAAATTTAAAACCCAGTTCTAATACCCCTTTTATTTTGAGTAAAATAATAATTTTTTGTTTTTTTTTGTTTTTCTGCCATCCTTGCAGAAGGAGTAAACAACTAGGCTGAGGCAATTGTAGACACTTAAATATCTATTGAATGAATAAATAAGTATTTAAAAAATGATGTGCCCTCATTGAAAGTGAATACATGGAAGTGTGAAACTAAGTAAAGATTCTATTACCCTTGAATACAAGAACTGCATTAAAGAGAAGGGATATAGAGAAAAATAAGAGAAATTAAAAATAAGTCTAGGAATTAGAAAGCTGTTCTCGACTGCAATGGAATACTTCCACTCCCAGAATAAAGAATATACTAATTTCCTAGCTTCCCCATGGGGACTAAGACTGCTGGCTAGTGACCAAACCTGTTTGCTCTTCTTCCTGGACACACAGCTAGACTCCATTTCCCAGCCTTCCTCACGAATGTGGCCAAAGCAAGATGAGCAGAGTGATGTAAGCCACATCCAGGCCCACCTCATGAAAAGTTATCACATTCCATCTGTCATTGATCCGCCTCTTAATGTAGATGAGCACAGTGACCTTGGAAATCATTGGTTGAAGATGGTAGAGCCCGTAAATGGCAAAGCTTGGGTTTCTGAATCTGTGCTTAGAAACAGTTGCCTGCCTATCGGGTTATGGGAGAAAGAAACCCAGGGTCATTTCCGACATATTCTTCTCCCTCACTCTCTACATCCAACCCATTCTTAAGTCCTTTATTTTGTCTTCCATATATATTGAACCTGTTTCTTTCTCTTCATACTTTCCACCAACACTTTTGTCCAAGTCGACATATCATCTTTCCTTTCGAACGTGCATCCATTCTGCAACCCTCGCCCACCCCCACCCTTCTAGTCTATAAAAACTTGTGTTTCCTCTACTACCTACTCTGGTGCTGGATGCTGCAGGACATATTATATTGTGATAGGACCCCTAGCCTTGAACCTTTGTGCATGCTGACAGGTAAGGTCAACACTAAGGGTGGTAGGAATATTTGTAGAAGCTGTTCCTATACCAGATAGGAACTAAAATTAACCATACATAGAAGTGACTGTGAATCACATAGATATATCCCACTAAACGTACCTTTTTTTTTTTTTTTTTAAATATATCTTTATTGATTTCAGAGAGAGGAAAGGAGAGGGAGAGAGAGAGATGGAAACATCAATGATGAGAGTCATTGATCGGCTGCCTCCTGTATGCCCCCAACTGGGGATCGAGCCCACAACCTGGGCCCGGGCATGTGGCCTGACTGGGAATCGAACCCCAATTGCCTGGATCCTAGGTCGACACTCAACCACTGAGCCACGCCCTGCCGGGCAAGTGTACCTTCTTAACTCAACTTCCCTGGGCTGGATTTCCAAAAGTACTGTGACCACTTCAGTGCCACCCAGCATAAGTGTGATGTGACAAGGGAGGAAGGGCAAGAAGGGATCTAAGAGGAAAGAGCAATTCTAACCAATTATGCAAATTTTACAAAAATAACATGACCATGTGACATATTGCTAGGGTTCCTTCAGGGCCTTTTGAAACAATTGGTGCAAGGGAAGTGCCTGAGGACTTTCTTCAGTGCCAGAGAGCTTACTCCCTGCAGACAGTTATGGAGGGGGGGGGGGAGCTAGTGTTAGTGCCTCTGGGGCAACCATCACTACAAGGATGGACATTGGCAGATAAATGGATTAGCCTATGCAGCTTCTGTGGGATGCTTTTGAGGTGAATTCTATACAATTTCCCAGAGGATTCCCATTGAAACTGAGTGCCAGTTGCCCACAGAAGCGACCAATTTATTAACTCACTCATTTATTGGCATCTCTCCCTTTCCTGACAAATTTTCCCAACTTTCTCTCCTGTGCTTCCTGAGTTAACCTCTCAAACTACCCACACTCAATTCTTGTGTCAGGGTTTGCTTTTGGGGCAACACAAACCAAGACACCTGGTTTAAGTAAGTAATTTGCCATTTAAACGAACATAATCTAAATATTAAAATATAAAAACATAGAATACAGTTTTTAAAGAAAATAAATAATTTGGGGATACCCCGAAAACTCAACAAAATATTTGTTTGTGTTATATGCATTTGTTTAAAAATAATGTTGAGATTCTGAAAAAAGTAATTTAGTTTCTATGGGAAGATTTAAAAAAGGAACTGGATTATTGCATTCAGGCCTTTAAAATTCTCTTGCATTTATATTCCAACTCTGGCTTATTAAAGGGCTCTGTGCTCCATTAACATATACATGTGCTTACAATATAAACAGCTTAACTAGACATCTGTGTTGACTGCATATAAGAGGCAGTTAACTTTTTGCCTTGTTTCTGTGCAATGATCCTGATATTTTAATCTGCTGGCCAGATGAAACAAGATTGGTTTTTTGGTACCAGATGTGTCACAGTTTGGGTCTGTATTTTGCAGGTGCTCCCCCCAGCTGGGAAGATGGAAACTTGCCATCTTTTTGAGATGATGATTCAGGATAGAAATATAAGTGTGCTAAAAAAATAATTCAACATATTAATGAAGGGCTTTGTCCCTTGTGGGTTTCTTATGCATAACATAAGAGCAGACTAGCAGCTGCTCTATATTTTAAAAGAAGACTTAGAAAGTTAGAAACTTTCATGGCTATTCAAAACATAAGCAACTGCTTGGAGTCATGGAAACAAGATTCAACAATAAACTTGTATTCATGAAGCTTCTCCCAAAATAATAATCCCGGTGGGCTGTGTTCAGGTGGTATTAGGGTATTGAACAATCTTTCTATTTCTATCATTTGGATTCACTAAAAATATTTTTGTAGAGGCAGAGCAGTGGAAATGACTACATTGATTAGATATGGGGATTGGTTTCTAGCTGATTTTTACCTTCTGATATTTATATTTTTAAATCAAATTTTAAAAAAATCTCTACTTATATTTGCTATTTTTCACTTAAACATATTGTGAAAGAGCTGAGAGTCCCATTGAGAACTGAGGTGTATATTATTTTATTCCAGGCCTCTAAAACAAGGATCCTTTAGGTGATGATGTTCATTGTTTGTTCTTTCAAAAATCACCTGATGAATATTAACCAATGTCAAGGAATGCCAGTAATCTTTACATTAACCCCTTACCTTACACTAAGCCCTTTGGCCCCACTTCTGAACCAGGAGAGTGTTAGCCCCACACCATCTTTACCACTGTGACTCTCATATTTTCCCCATGCCAACAGCTCCATTTGGATCTTTAGTGATGGGGTTTTTTGTTTTTTTTTTGTTTTTTTTTTAATTTTTCTTTTGGAAATTGCTGTTCTCTGAAGTATAGTGAGGTCTGCATTACTGGTTCTTGAGTTTCAATTTCTAGAGTTCAGGAGTAATTGTATAATACAATTACTTCTGGGATCTGGAGTTTTTAAAGAGAAAAAATCAACTAAAGTTTAAGAGAGTAAATCAGAATCAGGTTGGTATCTGTTATTTCAACCTCCCTGCATGTAAGTAACAGCAGTGGTGACAACTGGTCATGGCGACCAGCAAGGCTGGTCCATGATCTGGGGTGGACACTGTGCAGGAAGAAGCTTGGAAGGAAAGGGATGTCTTGATGTTAAATTTGGAGTATGGACAATGAAGAGCCCTAATCTAAGTCATAAGACCTTCATTCTAGGCACAATGTTCTTGCTCAACAAACTGTACCCTTGAGCAAGTCTTAAAAATAAGATGGTTTGATGAGGTGGGATTTAAGTTTAGAATCCTGTTATTATTTTTAAAAAGTGTATATAATAACATAATTTATGTTTGGAGGGGATAAAGGTTGCAAGTGGTCAATGAAACTAGTTAAGAGGGAAATTTGGCAGTGGAAGGGAAGTTATACTCCTTTTAAGAAATCTTGACAACCAAGAGGGCTTTCCTAACTGTTGTCAGAAAATAACTCTGTCCAGTCAAAGAGCATAGAAGATCCAGAGTCCAGGTATAGCATCAGAATGGTGAAGAGATGGAAATGACTAGTTCAGTTCTCATTACTAAGGACATATGTATTTCCCCAGAAGCATGTTTGAAGTGTGGGAACCCATGGCTCACTTTTTTCATTGGTGAAACAAGATAGAATGACTTTCAGTTTAACATGAGAAATCATATTTCAGTTAGTATCAGTGGAAAGGAGCAAAAATATGCATAATTTAACACAGTGAATACTAAACATTTTTTATTTGAATTGGAATTTGAAAATTTTATACCTAAATTGGGTTATTTCTCATGCCCTTGGCCCCAATAGTGAAATTACATTGTGAAGACCTGCTTTGGGGAGGGAACTATTAGTTTTCTCTTCACCAATGTCCAGTGCTTTCCAATGTCCAGTGCATGCAAAGAACATTTAGATGCTGAGGAAAAATTGGCAAGTAGAACCATATTTTCCCTCAGTGCATCACTGAGATGGGAATTAGTTATACTTTATAAAGCTGAAAAAACACCCTGTTTTAATAGCCCAGTTTTATGGATAAGGAGACCAAGGCCCCACAAAGCGAATTCCCACAACTGATTAATGTTAGATCTGAGACTAGAACCTCTGTTCTCCTATACCACATCATCCTGTTAGATGTTGGAAGGGGTTACCATAGAAGTTGCTCAATAAATGTTTGCTGCTGAGTAATAATGACTCTAATGATGAATTATTCTCCCAATTCCCACTTCTGGGAGCTGGTTTAAATCAGTGATTCTCATGGAGGAAGGGAGTCATGTGTATTTTGAAAACAAAGCAGGGCTTTTTCTTACTGCTTTGATTTGTTTTTAATAATGATATTGAATTTCAGATTACATTAAAAGCATGAGATTGTTGTGTTTACTGAGAATGGTTGTACCTGTAAGGGAACCCATGTGTTACTTTTCAAAGTTCTTTCTGGGATTTTTGCTTCTGTGAATGAAGAAAAAAGACTTTTTAAAACTTACTATTTTTTTTTTTAACTCTTAAACTTTTTTATTGATTTGAGAAAGAGTGGAAGGAAGAGAGAGAAACATCCATGTGAGAGAGAAACATCGATTGGTTGCCTCCACACTCGCCTCAACTGGGGATCTAACTCGCAACCTGGGAATGTGCCCTGACTGGGAATCAAACCTGCCTCCTCTTGGTGTATGGGACAATGCTCCAACCAACTGAGCCACACTGGCCAGGGCTAACCTTGCTATTCTTTTTAGTTGAAAATGAAACTAAAAATCGGTGATGTAGGCTGTGAAATTGACACTCAAGATAAAAAGGAATTGCAGGTAGAAACAACCTATCAACTGATGTTCATCAACTGATGAATGGTTGAACAAATGTAGTGTCTACACAATTCAATGTTATTCAGTCATAAAAAAGGATGGAAGAGTGATGCATGCTGCAACATGGGTGCACCTTGTAAACATTCTGATAAGTTTGATTGTTTGATTGTATGATTCTATTTATCGAAAACGTCCAGAATAGGCAAATTCATAGAGACAGAGAGTAGATTAGTGGTAACTCCCCCCAGGTATTGTGGGAGAAGGGAATGGGGAGTGACTGCTAATGTGTATGGAGTTTATTTTTAAGTGATAAAAATGTTAGGGAACTAGATAGTGGTGATATTTGCATAACACTGGAGTGTACTAAATGCCACTGAGCTGTACACTTTAAGATGAATTTTATGTGTATTTTACATTGAAAAAAGGAAATGCATCAGTGACACTTCAGTACATCAACCCTTTCCATGTGTTTATGATCTGTGAATAGGACTAGGCCTTTGGATTAAGGGGCAACATCTTGTCTGCAGTTAATGGTTTCTGTAGACCCAGAATACATACATATATACACATACACATATATGTATATATGTAATTCTTCAATAATATATAATTATATCCTGTATAATTATATAATAATATATACATTTAGCAGTTAGGGCTTATGTAGAGTAATTTCAGAGAGATCCCTGTTTCTTCTACAGTCCTCTGTGGAGTTATAGATAAGGTTCTGCCTTCTTGTTTAAGAGTGAAAAATCTTAAGAAGGTCTTAGACTTTTAAGAAAACTTTTACCATTCCTAACTCTGACTTGAGAACTGTGTCTATGTAGAAAAATCACTATATTGATTAAAAACAGAAGCATTTAGATGAAGCCTCAATTTATCCCGACTGCAGGTAATCATGTGACCAGGGTGACAGGAACACCTTTAGTAGTCCTGCTGTGTTGCAGGTTGTTTACTCTGCTTCCTTGTCTGGGCCTTGTTTAGACCTGTTCTCATCATTATTTCTATGCCCCTTCAACCTTTATAAGCCCATCCCCTGCTCTGCTCACACAAGAAGTTTGTGTTTTGTTCCTTGGTCTTTTGGTGATTTCTTTTGGACAATTACTGCACATTTAGTCAATTCTTGAGAAACATTTGTTTCAATGTCAAGGTTACCTGGTGTCCGAGTTTATTCATATGTATTTTTGAAACTGGATATAAGAGAAAATTGGCTGCACACCTTTTTGTGGCATGATTTTAAATGTCTTTTTGTTTTCTCATGTCCTAGATTATTAATTTAAAAAAATAAAATGGTTGTTTTTTCTCTGGCAGCTATAACTAACTTTTTCCCAGACATAAAAATTATATTGGATGTTATTGGTTATATTTTTAAAAACCCTCCAAAGATTGGGTGATCCTCTAAAAGAATATTTGTTTTTATTTAAAACTATGATCCATCAAAGTGAAACAGTTACATTTTATACAAATAAGACAAAACTTTTTCACAGAATTAGGAGGGAGGGTAATTTGCTTTAGTTTACTGTCATTCTGGATGCCAAGAATAAGAACCATCATCATTTTCTTCCTCTGTGAACATCAAATATAAAGATGAGAAATTTTAGTTATAAGTTAGTGAAGTTTCAGGGTTTTAATTTTATTCAGAAATTAAAACTTCTTCAGTAAAATACCTTTTCTTCATTTTGTGCCACATCTTGCAGAACTCCTGAATTCAGGAATGTTATTATATTTAATGGGTGTTATGGAACAAATGCTTGTGTCCTTCCAAAATCCATATGTTGAAGTCCTAACTCCCAATGTGATGGTATTAGGAGGTGGGAGGCCATTAGGTCATGAGGGTGAAAGCCTCATTAATGGGATTGGTGCTCTTATAAAAGGGACCTCAGAGAGCTCTCCCTCTCTCTTTCTACCATGATAGGTTATGAGTCTGCAACCCAGAAGAGGGATCCTACCAGAACCTGACCATGCTGGCACCCTGGTCTTGGGCTGCCAGTTTTTCAGACTATGAAAAGCAAATTTCTGTTCTTTGTAAGCCACCCAGTCTATAATTTGTCCTAACATCTCAAACTAAGATACTGCGTTTGCTTTTTCAGGTCAACTCCAATGTGGTTTAGAAAGAATTTGTTTTCTTATCTCCTTCCCATAGATTTCTCAATAATTTTACAGGGGATACCTTCTTTATTTTGAGAATTTTTCTTACTGTGTTTTTACATTCATAATCAAAAGTTTGTGACAAAAATTAAAATATCCTATAATAATGATTTATTACTGTGTTATAAGCAACCATGTTAAGACTGATCATGAAAATAAACACAAATGTGGTAGATCCTCATTTTCTAAAGAAATATATCTTTATTGACTTTTTCCATTTTCTTACAAAGCAGTTAAAAAAACCTCATTCTTGAACTTGCTATTCAATGTTATGATGGGTGCCTCCTAATGAGACTGTCAGTGGAGCTGTAGTAAGTTTCCTTAAGCACCACAGAAGATAATCATTGCTTGGTCCCACTTTTACAGAAAAGAATCCAAGTTTCACCGGATAGAGTATGCTTAGCTCTCTTGCAGAAGACCAGTTTAGTGGATTAATGTCTAATTTACATATAGTAATAAAGGCAAACTTTGAATCTTTACAGATTAAATGCCCACTTTATACCATGGTGTAATTGTTTGAATTATTGGTGAGTGTACAGTATATAGATGTAGATGTACTAGGTATGTCTATAAATAAAATAGTGCTTTAAGGTAACAATATTCTTTGGCTGATTTAAATGCCTCTAGTGGACTCTTTTAAAAGACTAAAATGAAAATGGCCCCACTATTATTGTCAATCTTAACACTGAGCTTGTGCGGAAGGTTCCTATACTGTTGACTGTCAGCATCTCCAGGTCCACAATATATTCTCTTGGTCCTGTTAGCGACTTCACCAGCACCAGCATTGCACTTACAGGACTTGTTTGCTAAAATAAGAGAAAAAAAGAGGAAGGGAAAAATAATTTTTCTTGGATTGAAGTTTCTATTCTTTTGTGAGTATACCTCCTAAAAGAATTAGGGGAAGAATTTTAAAGGTGGGATAAAAGTCACTTCTTAGTCCCTTCTTAGCTCCAACCCATCTTGGTTCTTATCCCTTGTCCACATATAATTAGTTCGAAGTCACAGGAGCCTCCTTTTTTCTATGTTTTCTATTTGTCCCTCTGTTAATGTTCTCTTCACTTTTATTGAGTATTATCGGGCTTTATAGAGACTGGATTTCAGGTGAGAATCTGATAATTTTTGAACTGGTGAACAAAGTTGTCATCTTTCACTTCTCAAAATTTATATTCCAGTAGATGAAGATACATATAAATGGTTGATTTTAATAGAATGTGGCAAATGCTAATTTATATGAGGAAATGCAAGGTATGTATGCAGAAACATAAAGGTATATATACACATAGGGAAAAGGAAGAGGGTCCCTCAAAAACAGAGGGAAGGCTTTTGAATGACTGAGGAGAGTCACCCAAGACAAATGGAAATTTTGTAAAGAAGAATGTTCAGAAGAACTGGATGCAATTTCATTTTGATAAAGAATGTGGTGGGTGCTGAAGAGTGGAGGGAAATGAGGTTGGAGGGGCAGGTAAATAAATGTGTGAATCTCAATACCAAGAGGAGGGAAGGGGTACAGATAGTAGATTAAGATTTAGTAGTCACTTCAGTGGGTGCATCAAACCAAGGGAGAGAATATATAGGTGATAAGCCTGGGTCTGACAGAGGCCAACATTTAAGGAGTGGGCAGAGGAGAAGCATTGAAGGAAGCTGCTAAGAAATAGATGATTAAGTGGAAAACAAATGAGTGACCAGCAGTGTCTAATTGAGTAGGAGAGGTTGAGGATGACTGGAACTGAAAAATACCCTCCTGGAGTTAGCAGTATGGATGTTGGTGTTGGCTTTTTGCCAGAACAATGTCAGTAGATTGACAGAAGTGAAACCCTGTCTCTGGAAAACTTGAGGGAGATGTAGGAAAAAGGATACATAGACTTAAATTTATAGGGAATGGGATGCAAAGTTCAGGTAATTCATGCCTGTTGGCCTCAGTGGTTTCAGAAGATTAGGAGGTGAGGTCACTTACTAAAAATGATTGGCATAAGGATTTAAAGAGTGTGGGGACATTTGAAATCAGGAGCTGAAGAGAAGAAACAAAAGAAAGTAATAGGATTGTTGAGCATACTGAAGATGTATCTGAAGTTGAAGACTTATAGTATTTCCAATCTGCGCTGACAAACTGGGTATTAAAATACATATGGATTATGAGATTGATCCAGGTTTCTGGTCAGGGAGTTGAGGTGTTGGTGATAGAGTAGTTCAATGGTTCACTGAACAGTTGACTGACTGGAAGAAAGTTGAGGGTGAGGTGTCAGGGAGCTAGCATCACTTTGAGGGTGAAGAGAAGATAGAGTGGAAGTGAGGGCACAAGGGAGCAGGAGAGTCAGTCATTGAGTATGTCACTGGAGGCTAAAATTCTGATATGAAATTGTTCTGAATGATAACAAAGTCCAGTGTGTGGCCATGGAGTTGGTGGCAGAGTGGCATGAAGCTGAACATCATGGGGGACGAGATGGACAGGGAATTGTATGCTAAGATACTGGACAGGCGCCCAAATCAGCTTACCAAAAGGAAAATTCTTCATAATCTAGCTTCTCTTTATCCCAGGTCCCCTTCTTTTCTGAGTGATCTCACCCACTCCCTATATACTCTCCATGAGTTATTTCATCCATAGGTATAGCTTCAATTATCATGTATTTGTCAGTGACTTGAAAGTCTGTACTTTGAATTCTAAGCTCCCATTTCCAACATTACTCATCTCTACTTGGATATCTCATGGGGACCAGGACTCAGTATGTCCAAACTCCTCACCTTCTTCTCTACACTGGCTCCTTCTGCCCTGTCTTAGTAAATGCCATCATCATTTACTGTTGCTCACAACAGAAATTTGGAGGTTATTCTTGTTGCCACCTTTTCCTCCACCTATCCATAGCACATGGGTCAACAAGTCACGTAGTTCTTCCTACATCTTCAAAGTCTGTTCACTTCCTTTGGACTCATTGCTACAACCCTAGTCTCCCATTTCTTGAACTACTTACTGGTTTCTCCATTTCCATTCTTGCTCCACTCCAATCCATGTTCTACAGTGTAGCCACACATGTTTTTAACATGAAAATCTGATAGGGATGCCTCTGCTTGAAACCTTTAATATGGTCTGTAAGGCATTGTGTGATCTAGGCCTTGTTCATCTCTCCAGGCTCCTCTCAAGCCACTCTGCCTACAGCATTTGGAGTTCCAGACCAACTGGTTTTGTTTTTATTCCTTACATTTGCTGGTCTCTAATTTCTAGTTTTCAGCTTAAATAAACTTCTAAGAGGCTCACAGACCACTCCTGTCTTGGTTAGGGGTTGGCTTGTTATGCACTCATGAGCAACTTACAATGCTCAGTTGTAACATTCAGCAAACGTATGAGCACTTGTTTGATGCCTTGACTGTCAGCTACACTGGGGCAGGAACTGGCTTAGTTTTATTCACTGTTAGGTCTCTAGGACCTAGAATGGTGCTTGCCCCTTGTAATTCATTAAAAAATATTTTTTGAGCACGTGCATTATGCCAGAGACCATTCTATGTGCTGTGCACAGAAAAGAGAACAGACAGCTAAAGTCTCTGCTTTCATTCCACTCACCCTGTTGTGGGTGACACAGACAAATGAATACTATGCAAGTGCTGGTAAGGGCTTTGAAGAAAAGTAAGGCTCAGTAAGGGAGGATAGATATGGGGCAAGATGGGAGGAGGATGGTATTATGTAGTACTTCTTTACAACATGTCCCCTTTTCTAGGGAAGAAGGTTTTCTCAGTATTCTCCCCAAAGGAATATAAATAAAATCCTATATACCACAGACCCTCTCAAGGCTCAGGTCCAGTCTCATGACCATCAAGAAACATTCTTTGCCCATTCCAGCCCATATTAATTTTTGATGTCTTGGACCACAAATTTAAACTCAAAAATTTTCCCTTCTTTTTTCATAGATGTTAACTTTTACCACATAGTGATATTTAAAGCTCTTTGAAATAAGGAACTATGTATTATGTGCACCTAGCATGGAGCTGAGCATGCAGTAGATGCTTAATTAAGGTCTGCTAATTGATTCTTATGCATTCAATACACTCCTTACAAGTGGAATTTCAGTAGAGAAATTTTCTAGGATTTGATCCAACTAATTTTTGAATTATGTGATAAGAAATAGTCTTGAAATGTCTTTTTATTTTAAATAGTTTTTGTTTCAAATGACTTAATACTATTTAACTCTCTTATGATAAAAATTGGCAATGGTTTAGATCATTCATGAGAAAAAAGGAATTTACTTGAGCAAAACACTAAGTATATTTGAAAATATCAAGTCGATAAATGCACTGATATGAATCATAAAACTTTTAAAGTGCCATGTTTATTGCAAGGAAAAAAACATGCTGGACCTTTACTTCACTGTTTGTTGATTCTGCTAGGAAATTTTATTTTCTTAAATTATAGCTAAGAGTTCAAAATGGAAAATTATTTTTAAAGAAGATTTTTAGATGAACCTATTTTATTGCCATGGGTTACAAACAATGTCATTTGTTTGGGCTAGAATTATTACATTGGTATTATCTGAACTGTGTGAAATTCATTTAGAGTAAACTTCTTACATTATCTACTCTACCTCAAATTTAAAGCATCAAATGTCACAGAAGTTTATTCTTAGCTATTAGGAAAAAGAATAGTAATAGATTGTATTTTGGGTTTGTTTTTTCTCTTCAGAAGTTGGTCATGAGAAATTAATCATTTCTAATTTACTGGCAAAGAAACAGAATCACATAATTCTGGAACTGGAAGGGAACTTAAATAGCAAAGAACAGTGTAAAAGTGCAAACATTAAAAATCTGTAAACTTGACCACAAGGATGAATTTCCCAATTTACTTTTCATATTCTCAGACTAAAATATTGACTTTAAAATTTGATTAAAAATGAAGAGTGCCCAAAGGAGTTTTGAGAAAATTGGAATTGGATGAATGACATCCTTAGCGTGAAACAGTTACCGTAACCCTGTAAACTGCTTGGTGGGGTGCCATCATTTTCACATAAAGTTGTGAGCCGTATTTAAAATATGTCAGAATTTTAACCTAAAATGAACTTGCTGAGATTTTGCCGGGGGACTGAAAGGCTGAGGCACTGGAATCAGGGAGATATACTTGGAATCTGTTGGAGGGATTGGGGAAGTGCTAAGAGCAAGTGCAAAGGAAGAGAGACAGAGGCATGGGGAAGCAAAATAACCCAGGAGCCTGGCCTGTGTGGCTCATCGGTTGAGCATCACGGTTCAATTCCTGGTCAGGGCACATCCCCAGGGTTATGTGCTCAATCTCCCCCAAAGTAGGGGGCATGCAGGAGGCAGCCGATCAATGACTCTCTCATCATTGATGTTTCTGTCTGTCTCTTTCCCTCTCCCTTCCTCTTTCTGAAATCATTAGACATTTTTAAAAGGAAATAACCCAGGAGACATTGAAGAAAGAAATGGTGGAACTCAGAAAAAGATTTCATACAGGAAACGAAAGAAAGGGAAAACAACAATGGTGACCTCAAATTTTCTGCCTGGAGGTTTGCAAGAGTGGTACAACTATTGACACATACATTGCAGGGGGTTGGGATCACTTCTTAGAGACTTCCGAGCTTTAGTTTTGTAAAAATATAAATACTCCTGTGAATGTAACAATAAGGAATTCATGGTTTTTGAAAAGCTCTCCAGGAATTATTTTTTATGGGTACAATTAAATAACTGTCACTAATTTATGGTATCTATTTGGTGTGTATGCATGTATGTATATAGGCTTGTGTTTTGATGATCACACACAATTCCATTAGAATCTACAATTTATCTGAATGACTTTAGAGAAGCTACTTAATCTCAACGAGTCTCACTTTCTCTTCTGTAAAAAATGGAGATATATATTTAATATCTTACAGTGTTACCAAGAGGATTGAATGCAGTAATGCACACAGGCAGGCCTTACACAATGCCTGCACATAAACACTTTAAATGTTAGCTTTCCTTCCATGTGAATACTACCAAACAACAACAACAAGAAACCTGAAACCTTCTCAACAGCTAAGGCTGCCCTCAGGATACTTACTCTTAGGTAGAATTCTCCATTTTCATTTCCAGATTTAATCTGAAAAGTATTGATAGTGTTGGCATAAACGGTTGTAGCCTGTATCTGGAAGATGTCTGATGGCACAGACCTATCAGATCGGATGCTCATATATTTGTAGACTATGGACTGGGGGAGTTCTCGGCACACTGCATTTGTGACTGTGCAGATACATCGGCTGCAAAGGCAAACAAAAATATTCAACAGTTTGGCTTGGTAAAATTAGAAAATTCTCACTTTCTGAAGTTTTGATTTTTCTTACTTCTCTGATGCTAGAATGTAGGGATCCTGACAAGGATTTCGTGGGTAACAACGGAAGCCTCCATGATAATTCCAACACATTTCATCTTCCCGACATTCATTTGTGGTCTCACACTCATTTATATCTGTAGAGACATAGGGTCAAAGAGTTTACTGATCTAAGTAAATTGTATAAGTGGCAGATTCAGGTTTGCAAGGAAAGGGGAGTTTGGGAATCTGGACTGCATTTAATTTGATTTTAGACACAGGACTGGATGAGACTTGAGTTCATTGCATTTAATTCAGCATATACACAGCTGAGCCATTGTAAATTGATATGTGTCATTTCATGATATTTTATCAAGCACCTATTGTTCATGTGCTGAATTCAAATCCAACTGCTAGCCATTGATCCTGCTTATGTAAAAGTGAAAGACAGCACTTCTTGCCATCCGATTATAATTTAGTTAGGAATATAGAAACGGCAACAGTTAATTATAAAATAAAATGGAATTAAATACGAGATTGATAAGTGCAGTGGAAGATTAGAAGCAGAATTGACAAATTCTGCCTGGGGAACTAGGGAAGGCTGAGCGAAGGAGGAGGCATCTCAACTTGGCCTTTAAGAGTGGTGGTTGGGTGGGATTTTCATGGCTGGGGTAGGAAGGGCCTTCCAGGCTGAGAAAGCAGCAAGCTAAAACTATGGGGAGGGCAGTTTACTTCTCAGAAGCTTTGGAGAAATGTAGAGGCTAGAGGTGTGGTTTCTATAAATGATAACATGCTGGTGGATAGTTGATGCTCTGGGAGTGGGTTATACTCTCCAGAGGAAGCACAGCTCAAGAATGGAGCTGTGAAGTGTTCCACCTTGTAGAACAAAGCTATTTAAAGACAGTATGGAGGCTGGACAACAAGATAGCGGCATAGGTAACAGCGATACCTGCCGCCTCCCACAACCACATCAAAATTACAACTAAAATACAGAACAACCATCGTTCAGAACCTCCTGAAATCTAGCTGAACAGAAGTCCTACAATAAGGAAATTGAAGAAGCGACGAGACTGGTAAGAGGGGCAGAATCTGGACTGAATGGAGGAGCCATGGCTGTGGTCCTACACCCAAGTGCAGTGGTTTAAACCCTGGAAGGATATCTTGACTATGGAAGTTTCCCAGAGGAGCAAGGGGTCCCAGCCCCACATCAAGCCCCCCAGCCCAGGGTTCCAGTGCTGGGGAGAGAAGTCCCCACAACTTCAGGCTGTAAAAACCAGCAGGGATTGTGGCTGAGTGACACAGAGCCTGCCGGACATTCCTCTTAAAGGGCCGGAGCTTGGACTTACTTAGAGGCACTCCCTCTGAGCTCCAGAGCTGGGCAGCCGCTTAAAAATAACTTGAGACATCTGGCAAGGAACTAAGTTGCTTGGAATCAGGGTGAGAGCTGGAGGGGCAGCTTTCTCACAGACAGAAGAGCTGGCAGAGGCCATTGCTCCTTTGACAAGCACTCCCTCCACAGAGCTGGCAGGCAGGCAGGCACCTTTTCTGAATCTCCATCAACTGACTCACACCTTTCACTCTGCCCTGGTGATTCCTAGAGACTCCGCCTCTTCCTATTTGCAAGCTCATCCAAGCCATTTCCAGTGGCTTTTCTACCCAAGTGGACCCCTCTAGCTTCATGCTTAGGACTTTCCTAAAATCTCTCAAACAAGCAGCAACTGGCTCAGCATGACCCATACCTCTTGATAAGTGGCCCCAGGCCTGGCACTAGTGGCAGCCTGCATTGGATGATAGCTTGGCCTCTTCTGGACACTTCCAAGCCCAGCACAAGTAGCAGCCATCTAGGGATTGCTGTATAGCTCATGTTGGGTGCCCCTGAGCAGGGCATAAGCAGAGGCTGATTTTGTACCTCCTGGGAGGCCCCAGGGACAGTGCACCCAGTGGTCAGTTTTGACCATGCTGGATTACAACCCTACTTTGAGGGACACACTCAAGGGGTGCACTTGGTGAACACCAAAGCTACACTGAAGTCAATCCTGCTCCATAGGGGTGTCTCCAGCACAGCAGCTCTTTGGCTGTAGTTGCAGCTGGTCCTCATAGCCCATTGGCCCTTGGGGTCAAATCCTCCCAGTGATGCCAATAGCAACCAAGGCTCAACTACAACAGGACAGTGCACACAGCCCACACAGGGGAGCACCTAGAAGGCAGCTCAGGTGACTGGGGAGGCTGAGCCACGGGACTGTACAGGACACCTACTACACAAAGCCACTCTACAAATTCCAGAAGACATAGCAGCTCTACCTAATACATAGAAACAAACACCTGGAAGCAGCCAAAATGTGGAGGCAAAGAAACATATCACAAATGAAAGAACAAAAGAAATCTCCAGAAAAAGAACTAAATGAAATAGAGCCAAGCAAGCTACTAGATACAGAGTTCAAAACAATGGTTATAAGGATGCTCAAGGATCGTAGTAAGACTATTAAGGAAACTAGTGAGATCATCACTGACATAATAAAGAGCCAGTCAGAAACAAAGCCTACACTAAATGAAAGGAAGAATAATTTACAAGGAATCAGCAGTAGAGTAGAGGATGCTGAGAATCAAATCAGCAATTTGGAACATGAGGAAACAAAAAACACCCAACCAGAAGAGCAAAAAGAAAAAAGGATCCAGAAATATGAAGATAACGTATGGAGTCTCTGGGACAACTTCAAGCAGCCCAACATTCACATTATGGGAGTGCCAGAAGGGGAAGAAAGAGAGCAAGAAATTGAAAACCTATTTGAAAAAATAATTACAGAACACTTCCCCTACCTGGGGAAAGAAAAAGACTTATAAGTCCAGGAAGCACAGAGAGTTCCAAACAAGAGGAACCTAAAGAGGCCCACACCAAGACACATCATAATTAAAATGCTAAAGTTTAAATACAAAGAGAGAATCTTAAAAGCAGCAAAAGAAAAGCATTTAGATACCTACCAGGGAGTACTCATACAACTCTCAGCTGATTTCTCAACAGAAACTTTGCAGGCCAGGAGAGAGTGGCAAGAAATATTCAAAGTGATGAAAAGCATGAACCTACAACCAAGATTGCTCTACCCAGCAAAGCTATCATTTAGAACTGAAGGTCAGATAAAGAGCTTCACAGATAAGAAAAAGCTAAAAGAGTTCATCACCATCAAACCAGTACTACATGAAATGTTGAAGGGTTTCCTTTAAGAAGAGGCTAATGAACAAAAGAAACTGACAAACAAAATAGACCCAAAGACATTGAAGCATGCAACAGACTGTCATATCTCAAAGAGAAGAGGGAAGAGGGTTGGGGGATGGGAAGAGATTAACCAAAGAAGTTATATGCATATATGCACAACCCATGGACATGGACAATAACAGGGTGAAGGCCTGGGGACGGGGTGGAAGTGAGGTGGAGCAGGTCAATGGGGGGAAAAAATGGGATACCTGTAATACTTTCAACAATAAAGATAAATTAAAAACAACCACACAACCCATAACCCTAAACCTAGATAAAAACCCCTAATTCTGATAGCTAAGGAAAAGAAAAGAAAAAAAGACAGTGTGGAAGAAGAGGAACTGAGGAAGGGGCTTTCAAAAGTGAGAAGCAACCCTGGAAAAGGCAGTACAAGAAAATCAGAGGGAGTTGTGGACAGGTCAGGCTGCACAAAGGCTGATTTTAGATTTAGGAATTAGGAGCACCCAGGTAACATCTGAGAGAAGAGTTTCACAAGAGAGCCATTACATTAATGATAACAACAACAATTATATTAATATCCACATTCCTAACTATGTCTATTTCCTTTTGCATTTGAATAGTGATTTAGATTTTATCCAATACAAGCCTCTTTTGAATCATTCTTTCTCCAGTTGGATATTTTCATTTGTTATTTACTCATTCCATGAGTAATTTATTGAATCCTTGCTGCAAGCCAGGCATGGGCTGGTTGCTGGGATATGACCTTTCTCCTCTCTGAATTCTACCTCTTCTTCTTTTTGGACCTTTATTGCTTTCTGCTTTCCATTATTGAAAGGCGCATGTTTGTCTTCACCCTTCTAATTGCTTGTAAACTCCCTAAGGGCAAGGGCTATCAAACACATCTTTATGTCACCTAGATATTATCTTCATCACCTAGAATCAATGCAATGGGGCACCAGAATTTTTAAGAACTATTGAATTGAACTAAATTATCCCTCACAAACCACATGGAGATAGGTGAGAAAGATATTATCTCTATTTGACATGTGGAGAAAAAAAAAATAAGGGTTAAATAGCTGACCCAAATTCATACAGTTAGTGATAGGCAACTTTCCACTGTAAGGTACTGCATCCTCTAGTGAGAGTAATTCCATGCCTTGTCTTTTGTGGAGACAGAGAGAGAGAAAACAACAACTTTCTTTTAGTTTCCAAACTGGCTAAAGCTATCTGGATCCCAAAAGATCTTAATCATTCTGGAAGGTTTTCCAGAAATTATTAATAGTGTTAAAATATTTGATGAGTGTATCTATGTGTATGTGTATTCTCTCTCTGCCTCTATTTTTCTGACTTCCTCTCTCCCACCCTTCCCACCCCATTTTTAGTTTTGCAAGACCATGGGAATGAGAAAAGTTATTTCACACTCAAAATAAGCCTTTTGGAGGAATGTAAGAATTCAAACTCTTTCAGTTTTACCTTAGTCTGTGAATGAAGTTGGGAAGGGATGATTTCAGTGGGGGAAACCAATGGCTTTGTACTTTAAAAGAATGTCTCTTACACACACACACACACACACACACACACACACACACACACACACGTTTTGGCTTAGCCAAACATTCTGAAGCTGTATATCTTCAAGATATAACCTTCATCTTGCCATGGCTGTGTAGCTCAGTTGGTTAGAGCATCCTCTCATACACCACGGTTGGAGGTTCGATCTCCAATCAGGGCACATATAAGAAGCAACCAATGAATGCATAAATAAGTAGAACAATAAATCTCTCTCTCTCTTTCTCTCTAAAATCAATCAATAATAAAAAGAGATATAACATTCATGAATCCCCTATTTGAAATTTCAGTGCGTTTTCACCTTTAATTATAACAATTAATGTTTCCAGATATACAGACTAGGCAGGTATGATTCCACTGTACATTAATTTGCTTTGTCTTTTGCTGAGTACCAAATCCATTTACAGTGAGAAACACACAAACATTTGTATGAAGGACTCCAGGGAAATTGGTTAAAATGTCCCACTGGCTAACATTTTCCAGCCTGTAATATTCATGTTAAAAGTCTCAATTAGGGTTCAGAAAGCAAAACCATTGGAATGCAATGTTTTTCCATAATTAACATTACAGAGTCTTTAGTAATCTGGAAAGGGGTATAAAGATGTTCACTGTGTAGTGAATGACATTCTAATTGTGCTCATATTTGGTGGCTGGGATCTAGTTGAATAATCATATACCTAGTAATAAATTCCAGGTCAATGGGTGTTCCTCTGAGTTAATATTTTTCTGTAAAATCATGATATAGACTGATAATCCCCAGTGTCTCCTTAATCTTTTCCTTTCTTAACAAGATTTCCCTGCCCTGTGTGCCCTGTCTCAATTCTGATTAAAAAGGACTTTTTAGAGAAGATTTGCCACCTGTAATTTATGTTGTTAGGTAAATTTCACAAAAACATCTTGATTTATATAGGGTTTATACTTTACAAATAATTTTTATGTATATTATTCCATTTCCCTCCCCCAACTCCCTTTTCCAAATGAGAAAGCTGAGACTCAGAGGAGTTTGATAATCTGTTCAAGATTGTACCAATAGACTGCAACACAGAACTCAAACAGATTCTCTGTCTTCAAGTTCAGTCATTTTTTTCATTCTCTCATTGCTTTCTGTAAGTGTGTTTGTACTAGCTCTTCCAGAATTATCTACATTTTTGGTTTTATCTGAGCAGCCTTTTCACTGTTGAAGAAATTTCAAGTTACATGCAGCATTGATGGTAGGGAGAAGAGGGTGCATATTTTCAGATCTTCTGGAGGGACTCTGATTGAAATCATACCATGTAGAGAGCTACTTCTTCTACCTATGTGTATGTGTGAAGATCACCTGCATGCTCATTTTAAAACTGGGCCCAAGGACATTAGCTATTTTGAATCAATAGTTTTTTGCCAAAGAATTCAAGCATATTTAATATATGCATGAAGCTGATTTTCTCAGCATCTAAACTACTACTCTATTTTAATCTTGGTGTTTTAGAGAACCAAGACTGGTTTAAGGTATGCTTAATCCACATATAAAGTTTATGCTCTGTACTTAGACTCATGATGAAGTATTTTAATAATAGAATCTTTTCTGGTGGATGCTTAGAAGACGTATATCATGGAGATTATGTAGGCTATATAGAAGGGATATCAGTATTTCATTAAAATTATTTATATTTTAAGAAAGAAAAACAGTTACTTTAAATTTCAAGAAAAGTAGGTATTAACAGTAAATACCCTCTTTTTGTGTGTGTGAATACCCTCTTTATGAGATGTGCATATTTCATAATGAACAGGGGGGAAGAAAGAGCTCAAATTGTATATTCAGGGTGGAAAAAATGAAAAGCCTATGGTAGAGAATCTTATAATTCCTCCCTGCTTTTCCTGGTTAAACTCAACATAGCAGATACAAAAACAGTAAACTTACCCTGACATGTTCTACCTCTCACCACTTGGTATCCCTGGGGGCACATACACGAGAATTTCCCAGGCTCATTGACACATTGATATTGACACAGGTAACTTGAGGTTCTGCATTCATCAATGTCTGTTGAATCAGAGAAGAGCAAGGACATAGAATTGAAAAACTACTTTGGTCATATTTTTTAGTTGAAGTAAGAGAGTAAAAATGCTGCAAACTCTCAAGGGCAAATTCTAACAATATTGGCTCATTTCCCCTAGAACCGTGATTTTCAACTTTTTTCATTTCATGGCACACATAAACTAATCACTAAAATTCTGCTTCACACCAAAATATATATTATGTTTTTTGCTGACAAAAAATAGGTATAATTTTGATTCATTCACACTGGATAGCAATTGTTGTGTTGGCTTTCATCTTTTCATAATTTGATAAAATTACAAAAATTTATATTTTAAGAAAGGAAAACAAAAACCTCTAAGGGAAAAGAGGTGAGTGCCCCTGACTAAATAGTCGGTTATTGTATGTTTTAAAAATTCTTGTGGCACACCAGTGTGCCGCAGCACACTGGTTGAAAATCGCTACTCTTGAACTTCACAGCATAAAGAGTTTGTCTTACCATTAGTTTTACTCAGTCATTGCTGACAGTTTGTCAAATCCTGGACTGAACCATATGAACTGAGCAGAATGAATGAACTGGCTTATGGCTGATGCATTTTACTTCGGGTTCTGAAGACCCACACACAATGCAGATTCATATTTGATTTCTCAGAAATTGGGTGGCTTTGCTGCCAAGCTCATCTGAGCTTTGGACTTCAAGTCCCATCACTGTGCTAGCTCCTAGAGGTGACATCCTGGCAGGATCTGGCCTTCAGGGAAAGAATGCTGTGCATTTTTCAATGGTGATGCCCTTATAATTTGCTTAGAAGGGTGGAGGCAGGTATCCAGATTCAGCCTCTTTTGGTTTTGAGCACAGTAGCATGATGTGAGGCCTCTCTGGGTGAAGTATGACCTTTATAGCCCCAAGTAAAGCAGGGAGGGTTCATGAAGAAGTCAGGGACATCAGGTGTCGATGGCACTCCCTCAGGATGTCTTATGCTTTTTAAATTACATAGTGGAACATGCATGTGCAATGGACTCTGAAGGTCATCCCTTCAGTTAAATAGCCCTCTTTAATTACGTGGAAAGTAAAACCCAGGCAACTTAAGATATGTGGTCAAGTCGTACCCTGGCAGGAATAAGACTAGGGGCCAGGTCTCTTGGTTTCTATTCTAATGCTTCTGATGGGCAGTCAGCATTTTTCAAGCTTAAATGTGTACAGTAGTCACCCAGAGTTAGATGTAGACTCTGATTCAGTAGGTCTGGGTTAGGGCCTGAGATTCTGCATTTCTCACAAGCTCCCAGGAGGTGCTGATGCTGCTGGTCATTGGATCACACTCTGAGAAGCAAGACACTAGCACACCTTTCTAATTATTAGCCCACTTTGCATTTAATATTTCAGTCATTTTCTTCTCCTTTTTCTTAATAACACACTAAGAAGTCAATGTTGCAATTGAATTAACTGGATTTTAGAATAGAATTTTCATGGATAAAACACTGTTTTCATAAACAGGTACATAATCAAATAAAAAAACAACAATCAAGAGAATTATTAAAAGTTGTTTGGAAAATATTTTACCTTCACAGTTGAGCCTGTCACTACTTAGCTCATATCCTTGATTACACTGACAGATGAATGAACCAAGAATGTTGTAGCATTGCTGGGCACATTGATTGCTGGCATCACATTCATTTATGTCTAAAAGGAAAAGTTATATACATTCATATATCTATGTCTTTAAACATATCCTTGCTATTTTGTACCTATGTCAGTTGACGATAAGTGAGTGATTCCCTAGCTGGATTCTTTGCCCTGCAGAAGCTCATTGGAGAACATCCATTCAGGTTTCATATTTGTTGGAACAACTTCAAACATCTGTTGCATACTTCTTTTAGAAATACCAGAATATTTTTTTTCTGGGAATGACAGTTATTTTGGGGTTTGATGAATCTTTCCAAAAGAATTTAATGATTCTAATAAATATACATTCCAGTATCTATTTTCTTTTATTGTTGTTCAGATGCAAAATGCCAAGTCTATAAATAATTGATATAAGACACCCATACTGATACGGTCTCTCAGCATGCTGTAGTGAAGATTTATCTGTGCTATTTATTACTTTTTAAATGGGTTCTGTTAAATTCCATTACAATTATAACATAAGCCTTTGAGACCCATACAGAGTTTTGCAATGCTGTAAGGCACTGAAAATATTGTGAAAAGGCATTTTTTCTGCACTAGATTCTTTCCATGTCATGCCAATCTTAAAATTGTGTGCCGTGACATTGCATTCTGAAAGGGGAGAAGCAGCATGTAAAAATCAAATGCGCTTTCAGTGGAAAGTTTATGTACTTGAACTTGCAGTAACCCCTTTGGCACCTTCAGCTTTTATATCACACACTGTTGACTAATTGGTGTGTGTATATCAATGGATCTGTTTTTTTTTTTTTTTTTATACACCCACAGTGGAGAGCTAAAACCAAGGTTAACAAAGTTTTCCATTCACATCTTGATGTATTTTAAGAAATAGATTGGTTACTGTCTTTTCAGCTTTATTCAGGGAAGGTGATGGAAACCAGTTCACAGAAGAGCATAGAAAACGAGAAATACTGCAATGTGGCATGGAGTTTGCTTTTTTTTTTGAAGACAGAAATCAGTTAGTCAGGATGGTGATTCCCAAAAGGCTTACCTACGCAGGTATAATTGTTGGCCGCCAACTGAAACCCAGGACTGCACTGGCAATAAAACGATCCTGGTGTGTTCACGCATCTTTGGTGGCAATATGGAGGCATGGTGCATTCATCTATGTCTAGATTACCGGACACACACACACACACACACACACACACACACACACAAAGAGAACTACATTACTGATTATTCACAGCTGTTTGCTCTCAAGTTTTCAGGAGAGCATTATCTAGAGAAAACTTCATTTTAAAAATAATTATTTTTATTTTATTTTCAAATTAGGGTATACGTGTTTTAAATATACTTTGGCCTGCATTCTGCAGTTAAGTGAGATGTTAAGAACAAAGACTTCATAAACCTGGTTGGGTGGATTGAGATTTAAAAGAGAAAAATAAGACTATTTCACATATATATGAGAATGTCAGTTTGAGAATCTAAAAGCTGATTTATAATGACAAAAGTAAAAAAGAACTATCAGAGAATCAAATGATGTGCATAAAACTAAGAGAAAGAAGGAGTGGGATGCTATTTCGTTGGTGACTTTGGTGAAGTCATTTAAACGTTCGGTATCTTGGTTTTTTCTCTTGTAAAATGTGGATAGTAATGCTAGTATGTGTATCTTATGATGTTTCTGTGATAATCAAATAAAAGAACACTGTGGAAGGAATAGGATGCTAAACCAAAGTGCCCTTCTGACACATTGATGAAATGCTCCAGCCCATGTCCTTCTCATATAAACATTTCCAACTATAAAGTGCTCAACTGAGAACTTGCAGAGCAGGATTAACATTTTAGAAGCATAATAAAATTTCATTGATTCATGAGTGTACACTTTGTGACAACTCCAACATGGCATGCATAATTTAAAATGACAATTATATATGTGCAATGTAAGACTAGGTAGTGACACTGCCTTAGAGTAAAAAAAAAAAAAAAAAAAAAGCAAAACCAAAACTTTATGCTGATCTCTTCTGGTACTTTAATAACTAAAAGTGTGGGAAGCATTGTGCTCAAGTTGCTTCAGAGTAATCTGAGTTTGAATCTTCTGGCAATTATTATCTTGGTGTTAACCTCTTGGAGCTCCCATTTCCTCCTCTGTAAGTAATAAGATGATGTGGTAGAACTGTTGGGAGGATTACATGACAAAATGTAGGCAAATGTCCTTACACAAAACAGGTAAAAACAAATGGCAACTATTACTGATAAGTTGCAAAATTTATTTGATTTAACTTGAATATTGAAACAAATGGTAATGATATGAACATGGCTTCCTCTCTCATTTATTTAGGTGTCTGCTCAAATGTCACTTTGGAAGACCATCTCTGACCATTCATATAAAATAGCTTCTTCTGCACTCTCCCCTTATCCTGCTTTGCATTTCTTTGTAGCCACTGACATGCTTTGACATTATGTTATGCGCTTATTTGCTTCTTGCCTGTCTCCCTCACTATAATCCACGGCAGACAACACCTGTGTCTTCCTCTTGAGGTGGAAGTAGAGTATTTTTTGTCTGTTCACTGCTGTATGCTTAGTACCCGGAACAGAGCCTGGTATAGTACATACTCAACAATTAGTTGAGTAAATGGAAACATCATACCAACTAAGAGCAATTTTAACATAGTTCTTCCTAGTACCCAGATATACCCAGGTGCCAGTCTCGATAGCTAATTTGTATAAATGGTACTTTCTAATAGCTCCATGAGGGCTGTGATTCTGTATAATCTGTTCACCATGATGTCACAGCGCCTAGGACAATGCCAGGTACACAGTCAGCCCTCAGTAAATATTTGATGAATAAATGATGCGTGCCTTTACAGCTAGTAAACATTCATCAAACCATTGTTATTTGCTAGCATTGTGTTTAGCACTGCAAGTTTATAATGATGATCAATATGTGTAAGTTCTATCCCTTTCTAGTATGGAAGATGTGCATGAAAACAGATTACTGAAGGGAATGATAGGTCAACAATAGAAAGGTGTGTAAGGGACAGAGGGACAGTGTGCTACTCAAAGTGTGACCTGCTGACCACTGCTAGTACATGGACTATTTGGCTCAGTCTGCAACAATAAGTACAGGAAATTAGAGTAGTTGTTTAAGAATAGCGATTTGGTGTTTATAGAAGAATTAATTGTAGTTTATTGTCGGTTATAGAAGAATTAATCTGCAACAGAGAGGACATTTACAAAAAGGATACATCAAAATTTGAGAAGTGGCCTGGCCGGGCGTGGCTCAGCGGTTGAGCATCGACCTAGGATCCAGGCCATCGGGGTTCGATTCCCGGTCAGGGCACATGCCCAGGTCGTGGGCTCGATCAATGACTCATCATTGATGTTTCTGTCTCTCTCTCTCTCCCTCTCCTTTCCTCTCTCTGAAATCAATAAAGATATATTTAAAAAAAAAAAATTGAGAAGTGATAGCATAGAGGAGAGAGTGGCTCATTTTTGGAGTAGATCATAGACAACTTCCCAGAAGAAATGAACCTGAGCTGGGATTTGAGATTTAAATAGGAGTTTGCCAGGAGTATATGTTCCTGGTGCTGAAAAAGCTTATGTAGAGGTACCAACATGTGAACCTATGTGATGTATTTTATGTGGGAATTATTAGTAGTGGGATAAAGTTGGAGTGCATTTTTTTTTTTTTTTTGGTGGGAGAGGGGTGTTCAGAGCTGGGCAAGGATTAGGTTAAGGGAGACCTTATATGCTCTGCTAAAGAATGTAGAATTGGCTCTGTAGATGAGAGAAATACCACATGATTAGATTGAATTTAAGAATGTCTCCTACTATCATTTCATAAAGAGCTATAACCATATGTTCCATTCTCTTTGGTTCTTCCCACTGTAGTTTGGGATAGATTTTTTTCTGTACTTTTTATATTCTCAATTGTTTATTTTCCTAATACAGTGAGCAAAACTTTGGTGTCTGTGGAGTTTTCTACACAATCTTATCCTAAATCACAGCTTCAGTCACTGCAAACCCTGGGCCTTTCTTGGAGGCTGGACAGTAACCCCAGCCTCTAGGAACAGCCCATGGCAGGCAGGACTCCACCTGGTCCCATGAGGAGCTCAGTGTTGACATCCTGACATCAACAGCTCACATTCTCAGGCAAAAATGGGTACTAGTTGCCTGTCCCCACATCCTGATCTTCTGTTTCTAAGAGAAAATAAGGACTCTTTACTCCTATGGTAAGAGGTGGTATGTACATCATTGGACAGAGGGAGCCAATTAAAGAGTTGCATGCACAGTGCTGGGCCTTACAAATGAGCCCAGAAAACTTTAGTTTACATCTTATTTGCCAGTCAGCTTTTCCATACCATGTTCTTCCAGTCATTCAAAAAGAGATGCCTAGAGCATCTACTTGGTGGGCACTCTTCAGGGACTAAGGAGACAACAGTGACACAAACCAGACCTGGCCCCTGCCTTGAGGGAGCTCAAGGAGAGCTCTCAAGTAGAGGCACATACTACACTTGGCTTTGCATTCCTAGCAGTGCACCTGCT
The DNA here is from genome assembly GCF_054644295.1 of Miniopterus natalensis. Classification (NCBI taxonomy): domain Eukaryota; kingdom Metazoa; phylum Chordata; class Mammalia; order Chiroptera; family Miniopteridae; genus Miniopterus; species Miniopterus natalensis. The sequence continues at coordinate 29,323,661 of NC_142093.1, forward strand.
TGCAGCATAAAGAATGTTTAGTATGTTAACTCGTTACATAATGATAGCACACAGCTATTCAGCCTAGGAGCAGGCTCTGTTCTAAGCATTCCCACACATGAGCTTCTGAAGTAGAGGCTAGTATTATCTCCACAGTACACAGGGAAATAGTGAGATAGAGAGTTTCAGTAACTCACCCAAAGCCTCAATGTGAGTTAAGGGTGGTGATGGGATTTGAACCTCACCATTTGTCTTATAAACTATATTATGCTGAAACCAGTGAATGAAGCCCGAATCATCAGTGTTTAAGTGTTATGGTCCCAAATAGCTAATTTAAAATTATTTTTTCAGTTGCTTTTATGGTCTCATTTATGCTCCAAATTTCTGCTTTTGCATGTAATTAACACTTTGATATTCAGAATATGCTGAACCTTTATTTTATTTTTTAAAATATTTTTTATTGATTTCAGAGAGACAAAGGGAGAGGGAGAGAGAGAAACATCAGCGATGAGAGAGTCATTGATTGGCTGCCTCCTGCACACTTCATACTGGGGATCAAGCCAGCAACTCGGCCATGTGCCCTGACTGGGAATTGAACTGTGACCTCCTGGTTCTTGGGTTGACAATCAACCACTGAGTCACGCTGACCAGGCCAGAATATGCTGAAATTTTAGGGCTAGTTCTTTCTTGTGAATGTGGAAAATGAGTTGGCATTCAGTGAAAGAATAAGCAGTTGTTGGCTATCATTCTCCAAATAAACATGAGTGCTTTGTTTTGAATGCCTAAGGTTTAACAATTAAGATGCTCAAAACAGGACTCTTTACTGCACTGTTGTACTTACCCACACACTGATCTCCTCGCTTCTGATACCCTATAGGACACTGGCAGGCGAAGGAGCCACGTAAATTGATGCACACCTGGTCGGCTCTACAGTTGTGTGTCCCTGCGGTGCACTCATCTATGTCTGTTAAAGACACACAACATAGAAAGGGTTAGAGTTGGTTGTGAAGATGTTAATATTTCCTCCATATTGTCATAAGACTTTTCCTAAAGAAACTGAGTTTTCACTTTACTCTTAAAACAGTACTCTGCAATATTGTTGTATGGGAAATATTTAAAATGATAAATTATTTTTAGTGTTCAGGAAAGAATTGCATAGATGCCAGTATGTACTACTCAGGTTTAACAAATGCTAACATTTGCTCTGCTTGCCTCAGCTCACTTTATTTTGTTAAGAAATGAAACATATCAGATATAGCTAAAGCCTTGCTCCATCCTCACCCCCTTGCCCCCCCACCTACCACTGTCCTGGTAGGGATGAATCCTTCCCCGAGATTTTTTATACTTTTAATGTACTGAGGTACACCCATTGAAACATACAGTATTGTTTTGTGTGTTTTCAAATGTAAGTAAATTGTATGATACTGTTTTTTCCACCCAACACATAAATCTGAAATAATTTTTATTGACAAATCTCTAAAAGTCTGCCAAATAACAGGGTATAAACCAAACTTTAATATTATGCATTCCCTGTTGCTGTTGGTGTGTTCAAACTTTAGAAAGGATTTAATTTGGTCATATTTCTCTAGGAGAGATAGGCTGGTGTAGTGTAAAATACTTATTTTCCCAAAGCATTTCAATTCCGGGAACAACGTAGTAAAGGTAACTTAGGGAATAGGTAGGTTATAGTTTTAGAAAAGTAAAAAAAATGTCTAGTCATAATATATGACTGTTATATTTCTGTGGGATCAAAGTGAGATGTGAATCTATGTGTACACTTATATTACACAATAATTTATGTGATATTTAATTTTGCCTTATGTACATCACCTGTGCATTCATTCATATATTGCTCTCTCACATTACAAAGTGAAACAGCACAAATGAAAGAATTATGTGATTGTGGCATTCTTCAGCAATTTAAGACTCAACTTAAGTTTCATTAAAAATATAGCCTTGTAATTCCTTGATGACAATTTAGCATAAAAACTGTAACAAGCTTAGGGGGTCTTAGAACATCACTGTGGTAGACCCAGGGTGGTGCTTTGGGTCAAGAATCAATAATTTTAAAAAAATGAGCCTTTGGTTAGAATTTATTCTTTAATTCCTGCCCTTCTCTTTAAGAAGCTCAGAATGTTGCCATTCATCTTTCTAATATTCCCAAGGAGAATTACTGCACTTACAGTACCTGGTGTAATAATGTAGGAAGCTCTGGTTGTAAGAGTGTTGTTCTTAGATATGGGCTTCAATTAGCTGGGTGTGGAAATGATACAAGAGATTCCAAAAGAATGAGGGAGGGGAGATGAAAAATACTCATGGGACATATAGCTATTATGGATAATAACCTACTTACATAATTCTTTGAACCTGGTTTTTAAGTTTTGGTGAATTTATTTTTGTTACTGTTTTTAAATTTTTGTTTTGAATTTATTATTATTTTCAAATCACCGATTAGAACTCTATCCTTTTTAGGTACTATGCAAAGGTGTAGCAATCTTGCTTTGAAATTTTTGTTGGTGTCTTTTATTATTTTCCCATATGCACGTGATGAAAACATTTCTACTGAGGTTTCTTCAGGCTTTATGACTTGCTAATGCAGAAATGACAACAGAATTCCTGTTGTTTTATGTCAAGAACATTTGCCAGCATTTGCAGTGATAACAGCCCTGAGAGAAACTGCAATGTGAGATTCAGATGTGGCAGGTTTCCTCAGTACATGCGGGCAGAAGATCAAGGGCTGGCTGGCTGCTGCACTTTCTAGAGGAGGCCTCGCCAGTGGCTGAGGCTTCTTTCTGAGAACTCTCTCTGAAAACTGCCTCCACCCCATCATATTCCTGACGTCCCACAGTTCCCTTCCTACTTTCTTGTCCTTCAGTTCCAAGTCTCTTTGATATATAGCATAACATTTCTAGTGGAATTAATATATCATTAAATAGATTTTAAACATAAACACCGTGTTCCCTGGACCTTCTCCTCCTTAAAAACAGGTCAACTTATCTTCTGAGAAGGGTTATTTAATAAAAATATTGGGTGAGCTAAGGTAATTTAATAAAAACAAGCAAAATAACAAACAAGTAAAATACCACTGCCTCTCCTACCACTGCAATTCTTTTCCTTTCTCTATTAAAAAAACAAACAAAACTGCAACAGGACTCACCTTACTTAGGATTGACTGCTAATATTTTTAATACATATATATGTGAATTCATTTTTTTTTTTAAAATATATCTTTATTGATTTCAGAGAGAGGAAAGGAGAGGGAGAGACAGAGATAGAAACATCAAAGATGAGAGAGTCGTTGATCAAGCCCGCAACCAGGGCATGTGCCCTGACCGGGAATTGAACCCCAATCGCCTGGATCCTAGGTCGACGCTCAACCGCTGAGCCACGCCCGGCCGGGCGTGAATTCACTTTTATCTTTAATTCTTTCGGAGAGGAAACCTTCTGAAATTCAATAAAATGCAGTTGTATGAAATTCCCTTTGAGAAATTATTCCAAAGGACTTGAGGGCCTGCTTCATCATACAGCTTGAGTTGCATCTGCTAGTACATGAACTGACTACATTTTCATTTGTGGCTCTTTGACTTGAGTGTAGAATATTTATTCTCTCCTCTGCTCTTAGCAGGTTATCTAATGCTGAAGGATATACACATATATATATGATTTCTTTGAGCTATATTCAATTGTACTGTCAATTTATTGGTTTATTTAAATAAAACAATTGTATTATTTTGAAAGTTGTACTTTGAGATTCTGTTATGGTATTCACAAAGCATATAAGCCGTATTAGAAAGTTACATAAGAATATACAAAGTCATATAAGAATTGCTGTACACTGTCAAATACTTTTATGCTTCTCTTTTCTACTTGTATGCATTTCTATTTATCTCAGATGTCAGAAAGTTCAATGTGATAAAAAAAAAAAAAGTACAATATACATCTGTGTCAGGAACTCAAAGCAGCATATCCATCCTTGGGTAGATGTACCAGACAACCTGGCTCTCCAAGGTGTGACTATGAAAGCCTGCTGTGGGGAGAATATCTGTAGTGGCAAGAGCAATACTTTATTCATAAGGAAAAGTACTCAGGTCAGCCATGGTTTTCCTGATAATCTAAAAAGGACTCTGGGGAGAGGAGTTTTTGCTTTGTTTTTAAACTATCTATAATTGATCCTTGACAGTTAAACTCACTAAGTTCTTATGCCATCAGTTAACACACTTCCTGGACCCTGGACCCTGGACCCTGGGCTGAAACTCTTTGAGGACGGGGTCTATGTGTTTCCTTTTCTCTGTATTCCTTGTGCCTAGCAGAACCAATGAAACATGGTGGGTTTTCAGTAAATATTTGTTAATAAATGGATGAATGAGTCATGATTGCTGAAAACTGAGGTCTGGAGTTTAAGGAAAGTGGAACCAGTGTTTTATCTCATGGAACTAAACATTTACAAGATAGGTTAACAGGCAAGATGTGAAAAAGCCCCCAGCAAAGTCATCAAGGCGTCAGCGAGTGGGAAAGGATGCGGGGCAGGGGCTTGGAGGAGCGCAGAGGCCAAGAGGCATAAGGCAGCCTTGGGGGGGGGGGGTAAGGCAGCCTTGATGGGGGGACGGCTATAGTGGGTTTGCTGAAGAGGTGGGTTTTGAGCCACGTTTTGAAGAAGGTGAGGTACAGGGGTTGACAGAAATAGGAGGCTATTTCTAGGCAGAAGGCAGGTTGCATTAGAAAACACTGAGGAGACAAAAGTGGTTTGCATGAGAATGGCTGAGAGCCGGAGTCAGCCTGGCTGGAGGCGCTGCTGCGGGAGCAGCACTGCAGTTGTCTGGGCTCATGGTAGTTCAAGTCATGAGCAAAATTCAGGGCCTTAAAGGTGGGATTAGAGTTTGGATTGAACACCACAGGGAACAGCTTTGAACCATGTAGACATAGCCTAATGTAAACATTACCAAAGAACAAAATAATAGAGTGTGCTTCCTAAAATATCACAACACGTAAATCAACTCACATTTCATCATTCTAATGCATTAATAGCTAATGGCAATATTTGGTGATTCCCTCATTTTTCAAAAATGTGCCCATGTTCTCGCTCCTAGTGATTTATACTATTTCAGGTCCCTCTCTTGCTGACTTTGGCACCATAATTGCTTTAAATAATACAGTCTGATCTTTGCTCAGCTCGCATTCCTAGCCTCTTTACCATACTGACGCCCAGTCTATGCAACTGCACGTTTCGTTTTCTCTCCACGTTAACGGAGGTTTCTGTCCATGTCTCTGTGGTGCCCATTAAGTCCCTGTGTACCCTCATTCTCTATGTTTTGGCTCCTTCCCTTCCGTCTGACTCATATTTCCCAAACCCCTGACTCATGCTGCTTTTCTCTCTTATGCAACATTTTAATCTCTTCAATGTTCTTTCCACAATTTGATAACTTACCACGACATGAAGTCACTTAGTGTGTTTCACGGGAAAAATTTTTGTGCATCTTAAATGCTGTAGATTACCAATTAGACTTTTCTAGTTTGTGCTGCTTTAGGTTTAAGGAATAATTCAGAACTACTTTGGAATAACCTACCATTGCCAAGTGATGAGAATGCACTAACATAGGAGGAAGGGGATTGAAATTATTTTGAGTCTGTCACTGCCTGTGTAACCCAGGGCTATGGTATCAATTCTTTTTCTCTCTGCTTCTCCGTCTGTAAAAGACACTGTGTATCCCTCATAACAGTGTACAGGTTTTTAAAAAAATGTTCAGAATATTCAAAATATATATTTTTTGTATCCAGACTGTAAATCTTAGAGTAAAAGAACCATATCTTTACTAGTTCTGTGTGGGGCACTGTGCATATTTGGAAATATTACTTGAGTGTGCTGTCCCTTGAACTCCTGTGGTTAAAAAAAAGGTAGTGGTTAAATTCAGGTTGCTGTTAATTCTTGATCTGTGTTGATTTTAAACTTTGTTATATTTCCCCCAATCATGTTGATCTAATCTCATAAAGGGAGTAAAGTAGGCGGGGCGGGGATCATGCATTCATGTTTGCTCTAAGGAGTTACTTTACTCCTGGCCTCTTTCTTTCCTTTTCTCTCTATTTTCTTCACATGTTTAAAGATTTAGATAGATACCCATCTGCTCAGAGTGATTGGTCCTAATCCTTTCTACTGACAGGACAATAAATTAGTTCCTAGGAAAGTACTCTTTCTACTTACTCTACAAAACTTTTTAAATAAAAGGGACTCGTTGGGTGAAGATCTTACAGTTACTTGGGGTATTCATCCTATTTTTCAACATGATCCTTGAAGGTAGGAACTACCTCAACAAGAGCTGAGGGCATTGCTGTTTTCCTGCTGCCTCATCCATTAATGGCTATTGATAACAAAAACCTGAGTATATTATGTTGATTGAAACCTGATTAAGAATGAGTGTACAGTTTGTTAAAATTCTCTACAAATTTGTGAAAGTCTAAAATTAATTGGTGTAAAAATAGATGGATGCTTAGCAATATCTAAACACCTACTATTTGATTAGGAAATCAGATCTACAGACTCTGACTTAATCCTAATAAGAGCTCTGTGGAATAAGTGGTTACATCATCCACAATTTATGGGTGAGGCAGGAGGATGTCAATGAAATGTAGATTGGTGAGGTAGCCTGCCCAAGGTCACACAGAGCAGAAATTCAAACCCAAAATTTCCATTTTGCCTCTGCAATTTAGGCCTCCAGAAAGACTTATTTCCTAAGAATTCTAGATAGCAGAAGTTTTACTGTAGTTATATATATTTAATTTTTCTTAGAATTAAAGAGAAGGTTGTTAATCTGTAGTGCCTTGATTCCTCCCTTGTGTCTTTCTTCTATGTTAGAATAACATTCATAACTCTCCAAGTCTTCTGTTTCCCTTCCCACTCTTTAGCCAATTATCAACAATTTTTGTCAAAGACTTTCTATTTCCCTTGCTGCTTCTTTCACAGTACTGGAATCAGATTTATCTGGGCCAAATGCCCAATTCTAGTTAGCTTTTCACCCTTCTGAAATTATCAACCAGAATTCACCCAAGCTAAGCAGTTCTAGTGGAGAAAATAAATACTGATATTAAGTAACAAAAGAAGTCTGTCTTCATCCATGGCCAGCAGTAGATTTATAGTTCTAGATTCTTATCTGTTCTGGCAAAAAAGATTGTTAATAACTTGGTGTGCTTTAAATGATAAACAAAAACATCACCAAAATCAACAAATATCAGCCTCCCTGATAGTTCATGTTTTTGTTTTAGAAAGTGAGGCAAGTGTCCTGATGTCCTTGGCTCTGTACTGTGTTCTATCAAAACCTTGAAATATGCTGTTCCCATATGGAAAAATGCTACGTGTGCTTGGAGTTGCTTTTTCCAACAATGATGATGGGTTTGCCCTGCAAATCGGCCCTCTCCTACCTAGTCTCCCCTGTAGCTAATAGTGTTCATTTGCAAGATGATTGGATGAGGGTAGACAGAGGGTTTGAGAATGTGGGGGGGAAACCAACTGATAGAGGTGGATACGCAGCTTGTGACGCGCCTGTATTACACACAAGCCAAACAAACCCTCAGTCACAGGCCAAAGAAGGAGAACGGGCAGGGAAACAAAGGCTTGCTTCGCCTTCTGCAGGTGATTTTGTACCCTGGCAAAGGGAAGCTCATTGCTTTCAGAATCTTAAAGAAAAAACATTTTCTATGAATAAATAATTGTTAATTGTCAGGGATGTTCTCTGGCATCTCTGTGAATGTCATACCTAGCTAATCTCCCTTTTTTATCCTTAAACTTAATTATCCATTAAGCAAATGTTTGGGAAAAGATGGTCCTAGTATTTGGAGGTAACGCTGTATTTTGAAACAAGGAGCATCATCAGCCTTTGCTCCGGGGTGGCTCAGTACCAGGAATTAAAAACCCTCTGTGGGAAAGTTCAAGCACATCTCATACGAGCTGTGCACCTAGCCTGTGCAGGAATTAGGGTGCCACCTTATTATAGGATGCCTATGTACTGACATTTCACTTGTGTTTTCCTGGTACACCACCACTTCACATTGACCCTCCTACCCCCTTCCACCCCCAGCTCCAGATCAAATCCCTGGAAAGTGATGAACTGAATGGAGACTGACTACATTCAACTGAGTCCACCATGCACTGCCTGAGTGCTGTGATTTTATTCCTGGCCCCTTTTCCTGAGTCCTTACAGCCAGATTAGTCAGTCTCTCTAGCCCAAAGTACACACATTCCTGGCTTACTCCTTCAGGCAAATCATCACTTGAGGTCACATAAGCCCCTGGCTATGGCAATGCCAATTACAACAAGGGTGGCTTGGTGACCTCCTAATTGTATGAGACCAATTACATTATACTTGTTGTTCGTTCAACAATAAACAGCCTTTGCGCTCTCTAAATTGAGGCATACTACTAAATTTGCTGAGTGTAACTTGGCAATACTTCTCTAAATCATTAAGTGCCTAAGGCTTTGAAATAAAGTATATCTTTGTGCCTCTTGCCCTTAGAGCATGTTACCTTCTTGTGTGTATTTTCCTACCCATTTCATTACATCTTGCCTACGATGTTTCTGTACAATGTTTCCCCATATGCCTCAGGTCCCTTATGTTCTTCTGAATTCCAAATGGAGCAGAGAGGTATAATGAAGGGGAGGGGGGTGACTCACCAAAACTGCACTAAATACCTTTTTATTTTCTCTTTTTGATTTAAAATTTCAGTACAATGAAAAGCAACGAGAGTATAAATATGTAGGTAAATCTAAATGAATACTGAATACATAAAACTATAATAGTAAGGTCTTTGGGGATTTATAAAAATTATAGAATGAAAATATGTGAGAATAATAGCATATAGATTGGCAAGAGGGTAAATAGAGTTTAAGAAATTTAAGGTCCTTGCATGTCTGGGAAGAGGTAAAACTACTAATTTATTTTAGACTTTGATAAGTCAAGGATGCATGTTAAGGTAATCCCCGGGGAAAACACTAAAGAAATTGTAAAAAAGTATGAAACTACAAAGCTAATACAAGGGAAAATAGAATACAAAATATTCCATCATTTTAGAGAAGGCAAGAACAGGAAAAAAAAGAAACTAAAATGTACCGAACCCATAGAAGGCAAATACTAAAATGGTAGTTTGAACCTAAACATATAAATAGTTATAGTATATGTAAGTAGATTAAATACTCCTACTAAAACTCCAAAATTCTTAGGTTGATTAAAAACACAGACTTCATAAGCTGTTTCAAGAAACATAACTTAAATATAATAGCATTGATAGATTAAAGAAAAAACATACACTGGAGCAAAGGTAGTCTATTCAGTAAATGGTGTTGGGAAAATTGGACAGATACATGCAAAAAAGAAAATGAGACTAGATCACCTTACACCATACACAAGAATAAACTCAAAATGGATAAAAGACTTAAATGTTAGTCTCAAAACCATAAAAATCCTAGAAGAAAGCATAGACAGTAAAATCTCAGGCATTTTTTGTAGCAATATTTTTTCTGATATATCTTTTTGGGAAAGGGAAACAAAAGAAAAAATAAACAATGGGACTACATCAAACTAAAAAGGTTTTGTATAGCAAAGGAAAAGACAACCCACTGAATGGGAGAACATATTCACCAATGATACATCTGATAAGGAGTTAATATCCAAAATTTATAAAGAACTTATACAACTCAACACCAGGAAGAAACAATCTGATTAAAAAATGGGCAGAAGACCCAAATAGACACTTCTCTACAGAGAACATACAGATGACCAATAGAATATGAAGAATGCTCAATGTCACTAATCAGCAGAGAAATGAAAATTAAAACCACAATGAGATATCACCTCACACAATAAACAACAAGTGCTGGTGAGGATGTGGAGAAAAGGAAACCGACCCTTCTGCACTGTTGGTGAGAATGCAGATTGGTGTAGCTACTGTGGAAAGCAGTATGGAGTTACCTTCAAAACGTAAAAATAGAACTGCCTTATGACCCAGCAATTCCACTTCTGGAAATATAACTGAAGGATCTCAAAACACTAATTTGAAAGAATATATGCACTCCTATATTCACTGCAGTGTTATTTACAACAGCCAAGATTTGGAAGCAACCCAAGTGCCCATCAGTAGACGAGTGGACAAATACCATAGGATTTCACTTATATGTGGAATCTAATGAATAAAATAAACTAACAAAGAAAATAGAAACAGACCCACAGAGACAGAGAACAGACTGTTAGCTGTCAGAGGGGAAGGGGACTGGGAGGCTAGGTGAAAAAGGTGAAGGGATCAAGCAAACAAAACAAAAACTCATAGACACACACCCTGGCCAGTGTGGCTCAGTTGGCTGGGCATCGTCCTGTGCCCCAAAAGATTCCCTTCCAGTCAGGGCACATGCCCCAGTTGTAGGCTCAATCCCTGGTATGGGACCAACAAGAGGCAGCCGATCAATGTTTCACTCTCACATTGATGTTCCTCTCTCTCTCTCCCTCTCCCTCCCTCCTTCTCTCTCTCTCTAAAAATCAATAAAAAGAATCTAAAAAGCAAGTAAGCAAGCAAACAAACAAACAAACATGACAGCTCGTAGACAGAGACAACAGTATGGTTATTACCAGAGGTAAAAGGGAGTGGGGGGAGTGGAAGAGGGCAAGGGGGCAAAAAAATTTTGAACTACATATACCCAAAGATATTAGCTTTAAAGCTAATTCTGTTAGCTTTAAGAATCTGAAATTAAAACTCTGCTGAATTCCTGATTGCTGTTGTAAAAAGTATTTATTCTCCAGTTCTTCTCTCTCCTGCCCTCTCTAACTTGAAATGTTGACTCCTGAGAAACCTGAATAAGATGCTCTTGCTTTTGGGAGGACCATGATCATGAGTCTCTGTATCTTCGTTTTTTCTTTTTCATTTTTTTTTTTGCAGAGATTTGTCCCTTCTTCTAATCTGTAGAATCAATGGAGGGTCTAAAATGAGCTCATCTTTAGGGACAGGATTAAATGGCTCTGTTTGCAGAGTAAGATGAACAGAAAGTTCTCCTCAATGTTTAAATGCACTACTGTGTACCTGTAAGGTTATACACTTGTCAGGAATGTAGAGTATCTTAATGCCCATTTGGCAGCATAAACTCTGGAAAAAAGTCTCATGGGGAAACATTTCCTGTACACTGTTCTTATGTGTGTGGAGCACAGAAGGAGATGGACTTGCACCAGTTATGCAGCTGATGTGCTAATGGTAGATTCCAAACTAAGGCAGTCTTTAAGAGAATTTCTTGGCATGAATAAACACAGGTAAAAAAAGTCTATGTTCTTAGATCTATTTTATATACTTAAAATGGTTACTGCATGAAGCACATCCATGTAGTCTATCATGTTCCAAGTTTTCATTTTAGAAGAAAATGGAAAAATTGAGCAATTCATATTGTTAATTTTAAAATTAGCCTAGAATTATTTTTCCTTAGAAATGCAATAATTTGTTTATGGAAACCTTTAAATGAAAACCTTTGGCTTCAGGCACATATGTGGTTGATGCAGATGGATGACTGTGAGGCTTCCAGATAGGTGTAAGGAAGTCATTGGTCAGTGACCTTCAACTATGGATCTCTTTCTGTGGCATTCAGAATTAGAATAATCATTCTATTTTCTCACTGCATAGTCTTTTGAAGGTCTAAATTATTTTCTTTGAGATAGTATCTTTCTTTAGTTGATTATGCTAGGTTTTTTTCTAGCCTTATTATACCAAGCATTTATTATACCAAGAATTAGAGTTTATGGGAGGACTTGTTGATCTTTTGAGAAAGTCTGAGAACCACAGAATATAATTTTGTCTTATTCAACTCACTAACAGGAAGATATAAAGTATGACTGAGACAGAACAGTGGGTAAGATCATGGGTTTTAGAGTCAAATAAGTCTCAGTTCAAATTCAAGCAACACCACATTTTAGTTATGTGTCCGGAAAGGGTAATTATTTAATCTTTCCAAGTCTCACTACCACATTTGTCAAGTAGGGATAACACCCATTTCATAATATTATTGTGAGCACTAACTGAAATAATGCACACCCCAAATGGTACCTGGTTGACACTAAGTGTTCAACAAATTGTATTTAACATTGTGCACTTCAGCCGTCGTTTGTGAGTACTGTTTATCTGGCTCAGCACTGTGGCTCTTTAGTGCACCCCCCACAACTGGGAGCTCGGCAAGGCTACCCCTGACATCTTCATCTCCTCAGTGAGGTTGGGCTGCTGTCCAGGCCCTCAGGACTCCAACACCTGCCAGCTAATCTTGTACATAGATATCAATATGCACATAGATATCAATAAAATGCAGGAGGTACTTTATGACTGGTTTGAACCTCACTGCAGCAATAAGAAGTGGTTTCATGTAAAAGCTAGTCTCTTCCTTAGATTCCAACTTGCTGCTTTGTGCAACATACATGTTGCCATTAATCTACCCTTGCCAACCTCTCTACTTTAACAGAATAGATTCCCCTTCAAGGTCCAGCCCATGCCCACCTTCTTTATGCTTCTTTTTTCAGGTTCCTTTGGTCAATGTAAGATCACTACAGAAAATAGCTTGTCCAGCTGATCTTTGGGACAGCTGTATCCACAAACTATCTTTGTTAAGAAAGAAGCGTAGCAGCAAACCCCCTAGCTTGGGAAAGTCAGCTGCCTTGGTGAGGTCTTGGAGGGCTGTTCTCCGCCTCACCTTAGCTAGAGCCACCTTAAGGATGAAGGGATGCCCCTGGCACTTTGGCTCAGGGCCCTAAACAAGTTTTGCCCTGATTACGGAATTCTGGCTTTTCCCATTAGGAAACCAGCAGATGGATAACCCTAGGCACACGTCAGTGGCCTACATACTTTTATAGCCTCAGTCTGTTGAAGGTACCAATTGAGCTCTCCATTAGGTTTGATGTATAAATTCGCTCACTGTTCTATTATAAAGTGGCAAAACACTTAAGATAAATAACACTCAATGCTTCCATAATATTTATACAATTATATTGTCACTAAAACAAATTTTTTACAAGAGTACGGGATGCTGTGCCAAATAAAGTGCGTGTGTACAACCTCTTGTAGTTTCTGCAAAGGCTGAGTTACAATTTTATTTTCAAACTAGGCTCCCAATAAGTTTTCATACAAACTTTAGGGTGGAACAAACCCCAAGCAGTAAAAATTGTTTAAGAGTTACAGTAATATTCTGTGTGGATAAAATCAAAATGGCCTGGAACAATGCACTAAATGCTGAGTAGATTTTTAAGGCTGGAGTTGACTCTTTATTTTATTTTTAATCCTCACCCAAGGATATTTTTTCCATTGCTTTTCAGAGTGAGTGGAAGGGGGACAGAGAGAGAGAAACATCGACGTGAGAGAGACACATCTATTGGCTGCCTCCCATGCGCACCCGGACCGGGACCAGGGATCGAGCCTGCAACTGAGGTATGTGCCCTTGACTGGAATTGAACCTGAGACCCTTCAGTACATGGGCCAACACTCTAACCACTGAGCAAACTGCCTAGGGCAGGATTTTTTAAAAGCTTTTCCTAAGCTATGGTATTTTCTCCACTACATTATATTTGATAATAACTTAAGCTTACAAATAGAGCTGTGCTATTTGTTGAACGAAATAAATAAATACATATGCCTTTGAAGCACTGTTATAAATGGAAAACAAAACCAGTTTTAATTAGTTACAACAAAATTACCTAACTGGTTAACAAATTTAGAATTCAGAAATAAGTTTTAAAAGCAAATGATGTGTTTACTTCTTTTGTGAACAAAGAGGGTGGACTTCATTTGCATTTGCATAAGTACATTTCAGATTGGTTTAGGGCATCTTTCACTTGGTGCAGAGGAAGTCTGATTATGTCACTTTCCAGTACCTTCAAGATGAAATCCAAACTTTTTAACATGACAGGCAGGGGCCCTTCATGATCTGAGTCTTGCTTACCCTCATGTGCTGCACACTGAATCATATAGAACGCTTGTTCCCTTCTGTCTTCTACTCACAACCTTAGCAAATGTTGTTGCCTCTGCATGGAACGTGCCCCTCCTCCCCCGGACTTCCTTTCCCCCAGTTTGTTAAAGGCTAATTTCCACAACTTCCTAAGACTAAGGCCTGGTGTCACCTTCTCTGGGAAGTCTCTAAAATGGAATCCAAAATGCCACATTGTAATTACTGTCCGCTTCCTCTTAAACTGTGAGCTCTCTGAGGGCAGGGACTATATGCTTTTATCTTGTATTCTCAGCATCTGCTGTGCTTTGCACACAGTAGTTACTCTCAACTCAGGTTTGTTGAATAATCTCACACTTTGAAATTATGTTTAGGGATCCAGCTCCAGGATATCTAGTCTGTGGTCTTGTGCCATCTCCCAAACTGTAAATAACAAAGCAAATGTTAAATTTTTCTTTCCCCATCTCTGTTCCCAAATCCAACATAAAATAAGAAAGTAAATCCAGACAACTGACACATCATCTCCTCAGACCCCATTCTAGAGAAGGAAAAGTATAGGCCTGACTTGTTTATGAAGTGTTCCAGAATGGAAACTTAAATAGATCAATAAATGGACAAGCCAGGTGCCTTACCTTTGCAAAATTCTAGCTGTGGGTAGGTCTTCAAAAACAAACAACAAACAGTATCATGACTTAGTGAAGCGGTCTTTAAATCCAGTTAAAATTCCTTTGGATTATTCTATAAACTAAACTATATATTCTTACGTTCTCAAGTTCTTGTTCTATTGGCTTAGCTGTCCAGCCTTGCCCTTACTCCCAAACTGCTGTTCCTCTTTTTGTACTCCACTTAAGTTCTTATTGTTAAACAAAGATAATTTTTAACTGGAAAATTCATTTCCCCTAAACAAATCAGGAGAACTTGTTGCTCTCCTCTACTTATAACCAGATTATTGCTTAGTTCATTCTTATGTGCAAATTAGATGGTAGAGGACTCATAGGGGAGAGTGGGCCTATGGATAATTGCCTCTTTCTATAATTTCCTACAATTGCAAAAACCTTGTTATAATCAGGGCATGACTCTGCTTACATTATGTTCATTATATTTTGCAGTGTCACTGCCTTAAACATGTTAAAATAAGAGTAACTGCTGTTAATGGTCTAGGTTTAGACATAGTTTATGGTTAGACTCACTCCATATTCCTTCAGTCATATATTACGACTGATGAACATTCTATAGTTTAATGGCTATGGGCCCAAGTCAGAAAGGCTGATTGTTCAAGAAGATCATTTAAGTACTTATTTTACTCCTAATTGGTAATTTCATGGGTGCAGGACCTGAAATTATACAAAAACCTTATTTGTTTAGAATTTAATGTTTACCTTTGCAATACCTTTAAATAAATATATTGCTAAACAATATTATGAACAGTTTGCCCTACTTGGAGTAGCACTTGTATAGAATCATCATTTGACTCAGGAGAAGCACTTGCATGTAAAAATAATAAACGTGTCTGTTAGAAATAGTTTCAAACAAATTATTATAATCCTGAACATAATCCTTGTGGATCAAACTCTATTTTTATGCTTCTTATTAGCAATGTTAATATATGTACAGTACTTGAAAGTTAATGCATTTCTTTCTTGAGAAACTCCCTCATCTTTCGATAAATCAGACTAACACATGCCCTCTCCATCCCCGTTCTGCACCCCAGTCTGTTAGGATGATTTACACATTTAACTCTCTATGTATACTTATTTTTCTTCCTCATCCTACAACTATCTAGAAGTAGCATTTTCATTATGCCACTCCTGGCTCAAAATCTTTCACTAGTTATGACAGTACTAAATCTAAACGGCTTAACTAAGAATTCAGGGTTCTACATAACTGTCCTCCAGTGACTTTTCCTATCTTGTTTCCTGCTGCCCCATAGTACCCTGATTTCCCCCACGCCAAACAAGGACACAACACTGCTACCATTATTTTGTATCCTGGGTGTCTACCCAGCAATGTCTACCTTCCTCTTCTCAGTATGATTCACATCCAGTTCATCCTTCATGACCCAGGAGATCACTTCCACTCTCTCCACAAAGTCCTAACTGGCCCCTGTTACAGCAACCAATCTCTCCCCTGGACTCCTCCACTGTTTACCATCGGTTACACAGGACTGAGGCTCTCCACTAGGGTTTTGTTGACTTGAATTGTTGAGCTGAATTATTTGTATCATTTAATATTTTAAAATCTGACCTTAACCTACCTCTTCAGATAGACTGAAAAGTCCTTGCAAGATAGGTGGTGTGTAGGCGTCTAGTACAATTTGAACACATATTAAGTGAATGCATTGATGCATGAACTGATGAATAAGTGACTAAAATTTGAACAAATGAATGCATGAATGGTATAGATTTCAGAGTATACATGGAAAAAATATAGCCTAAATTTACACTAACAATTTGGGGTCTACAGAGAGAAAGACAGAGTTCTTAAAAGCCAAGGCTCTTGATATTTAAATCATCCTTTAATGCCCACAGGGCAAAAAAGTAGTGGATCCAGCCAGAATGGCTGGAAACAGGCCCTTTTGGTTCCATAATCCCTCTATTGAGCACTGTGTTTTTGGGAATTTAAGATCAGCATGAAGTTATGGTGAGAACCTGGCCACACAATGTTTTCCTTTCCTTCTATCTAAGGAGGGTTTGTGACCTCATTCTTTGGGAAGTGGACTCTCCTCCGAAGCAAATGCAAAATGGGTATAAGACAGACCCAATCTTACTCAGAGAGTATGCACCAGTTCTGGGCTGGGGGGAAGTCTCATTGCTGAGTCATATATATATATATATATATATATATATATATATATATATATATATATATATATATTTATTTATTTATTTTTTCTTCCTTCTGAACCTTTTAAAAGATCTACTCTGGTTTCAGTTAAATTTTTTTTTTTTCTTTTTCAAAATAAACCTACATGGCCACTTCTTCAAATTTGTTCCAGATGGATTTAGTCATAGAATGATTGATTATCCACTCAGTTGTGAGCTATGTGGTTAAGCTCAGAAACCTACAACAAACTGAGTTGGAGCCGTGCTTCATGGCAAGTGGCAGAAAGGATAATCCTTAAACTGTCATTTTAGAGTTAGTGATGAGGAAAGAGGAATTTAGTGGTGCTACTTATGTCAAGAGAATGTTTTAGTAAATGGATGGCTGGATATGAGGAAATCTTATGAGCATAATGCTTTTTCTCCCTCTGGGCTTCCCAGTAAAGGGAACCAGATATGACTGGGAGTCCACCTGAGGGCTGCCCCAGCTCTCACTGCCTGTTCCATGGACCAGACCAGCCTCCCTAGGATGCCCTAGGCCAGAGGCCAGAGCCTGGCTTCTACCTGGCTGCTGAGGCACCCATTTATCCTACTACCCACTCCACAGGCTTATGGAGGTTTTTATTATTGGCATCAGAGACACCTGTCCAAATCTGGAAAATAATTCTTGAGGAGAGTGAACCAGGAGAAAATGTACTACGCTCCATACAGAGCTGCATTATGTACTTTAAAAAGCAATTTAAGAACATTTGGTCCATTTCCATGCTCTTTAAGGGAAAAAACACACCCTTCCTTTGGATTGTACTTACTCCTTTTAATAGTTACATTAGCCTTTATTCTTTCCCTTTGGTTAATTCACAATCTGACTACTAGAATATTCTTCTAGGGGAAATATGTAGCTGGCAGCCTTTCATACATGTCACCAATTTATAGGTCCTCCTATACATGGATTTAATTTCTTGATTTCCACCTTTACTGATTTTCCTGTTTCTGCTAATTTATCTTTTTCTTTCCCTTAGAGTGGCAGTCTACTTCCTTATTGCCTTCTTGTTGAAAAACAAGCCACTATTCCCCCTCCTATCAAGATACCTACTCCTCAGAATCCCAAGAAAGTTCATGTTGGATTTTATGGCTTCTGAATTTTTAACTATTACTCAACCTATTATTATAAACTTAGGTTATGGTCAGCACATGTCTCCTAGTAGACTTCTGAGGCAAAAGAAAAAAGATAAACATAGTTAAAACATAAAAACAATGATCCTAGGAGCAGGCTTTTGAATAGGCTGTAGGAGGAAAAATGTGACCAAAACAGAACAGAGATTTCTAGGGGGAGAGATGGAGAACATTTTCCATGATTTCCTAACAACCAAAAATATCACAGATGTCTAGGACAAAAGTTAACATGAAGCAAGAACAGTTTAAATTTCTTTTATGTAACAGGCATGTGAGTACATGCTAATCTGCAAAATAAAGGGAGTTTTGTCTTTACTCATAAAGTTTTTGTTTCAACATGGATATTGTTTGTTTGTAGAGTGGAATAAAGGAGGATTTTAATTAAAAAAGAGGTTTTAAAATCAAAGGATATAGTTATAATTATTAAGGAGTGGTTTTGGAAAGGATTGATAGCATTTTAGAAATCCCAAATCCATGAAGAAGAAAGGGATACTTTCATACAAAAGGAGCTGTTAGAAGCAGCAAGGTTCTTCTTTTGGACAGTGCTTTGCCTGTTTCAACCACACCCATCAGGCTACATATCTGAATGACTCATCCAGTCTCCTGCACTCCTGGGGAGGTGGGTGCATTTTGCTTTTTAACTCATATTTTGCTTTTAGAAACTATTTAAAATTCTAGATTTAACTCTAAAGGTTTGGCCGGAATCAGTTCAGGGGGGATTTTAATTACAGATTGTGGTAGGCAGCTTCTGACCTGGATCCCAATGATCCCATTCTCCTGGCATCCATGCCCCTGAATGTGGGCTGGATCTAGTGACTGGTTCCTAATGAACAGAATATGGTAAAAGTGATGAGTTGTTACTTCAGTGCTGAAATTACAAAAGACTGTGACTTCGGTCTCATTAGTACTTTCCCTCTGGCTGACATCTTCTCGTGCCCTTCACTTGCTCCCCCTAATGAAGACGGCTGCCATGTTGTAAGATGCTCTTTGGAGAGGTGTATGTGGCAAGGTACTGAAAAAGGAAGAACTCATGAGGCAAGGAGGCAGGAAGTGAGTCCTGGCAACAACCTTGAGTGAGTGATCTAGGAAGTGGATCCTTCACAGTTGGCCTGGAGACAACTGCAGCCTTGGGAAAGACTCAAAGCCCGAGGACCCACTCAGCCACATCTTGATTCCTGACCTAGAGAAATTACAAGGTAATAAATGTCTGCTGTTTTAAGCGCCTACATTTTGGGGCAGTTTGTTAGATGGCAACAGATAACTGGCTCATAGACCTCCTTATGTGATGGATAATAATGCATAAGCTCAGGAAAGACTGATTGCTTTGGCTGGAAGTATGGTTTAAGACTGAGGCTGGAAAAAAAATCCCAAAATGTGAAATGAATAAATTCATAGACTTTAAACAGATTGTTCTTTGCTTGTAGGTACTCATGTTCCCCAATGAAAGTAGGAAATCAATTTAAAATCAAGGAAATAAAGAGCCTACAACACTTAGTGTTGGCACCTTTACATTTTAAAGGAGTTTATAGTGATATATGCAAAAAGTATATTTATACACCAAAATAAAAATAACTCCTTTCTAAGCTAGGATTGAAATGCAGCCCTGGGCTGTGGCATGAACCAAAATAATTACCCTTGTCATTGCCTAGGGAAAAGACTTCAGTGATCCAGCTTTTAAAGCTTCAGTGATTTGGTCCAGACTTTTAGCAAACAACCAGCACAAGGTGTGAACTGTTTAGTCAATAAAGATTCAGGTCATTAGAATGTCTGCTTTTTGTTTCTGAGTCATTAATGCTATATAATCACAGAATACACCTGCATTCTTCCCAGGGCAGATTTTAACTTGCTCTGGTATGTTTTCCTGAGAAAAATGCCATTTGAAAAGCAAAGAACTCCTATCAATAGAAACAGCTTAAATTCCAGGCTTGTATGAATCAAGAACCACATGTTACCATACTTCCAAGGCTTGCAACCTAGACAAAGTGTGCTCTCTCTCCCCTCCCCTCCCCTCCCCTCCCCTCCCCTCCCCTCCCCTCCCCTCCCCTCCCCTCCCCTCCCCTCCCCTCCCCTCCCCTCCCCTCCCCTCCCCTTCCCTTCCCTTTCTTTCTCTCTCTTCTTTCTCCTCTCTCTCTCCAAAATTATGTTGAATAAGAGCTGGAAAGGACAACTCTTATTTTTAACAGCTGAGAAAACTGAGGCCCAGAGAGGTTAACTGGTTTAATTCAGTTAGGGTTAGAGTCACTTAGGGGATGACTCAAATGGGAGTTTCATGGGGTTTCTGCCACTCTTTGCTGCCAAAGACTACTTTCTGAGGTCCTCCTGAGCACTCGAGCATTAAAAACATTCCACTACATGAGAAAATGCTATTAATTAAAAAGAAAGGGAAATATCCATGTATTACAACTGTAGCTGTTACAATAGAATTTATATCAGAGCAAGTGAGTATGTAACCAGAGGAGAAAAATATCTTTGGTTGGAAAAACACTACATGCAAATCTGATTCTATCCAAATTATACCACATTTTGCTAACTGCAGAAAACAGAGAATGAAGAATTGATAGACCTATCAGCTTCTTGGTGGGAAGAACAAACTGTCAGCTACTGGAAGACAGGCTATGCATATCAACAAAATCTGGGAGATTGTTGGAAATGTGAAATCTTGGGCCTCATGCCAAACCTACTAATTCAGAATCTCCATTTTAATAGGGTCCCCAAGATAATCTGTATGTTCACTAAAGTTTGAGAAGCACTGGTCTATCACACATAGTATATAGGAGATTCCCCAAAACATAATAAACAACTGACTCCCAATCTAAAGACTCCCATAGCCAATTTTTTAAAAACAGCAAAACTGATTTATTCAGGTGTCACCTTTTCTTTTTTCCTTCATCATTCTTTTGAGGAGAAAATGCACTTATTCATATATACATAGATGGAAAGTTGGTAATTATAATACCATTTTATGAGTTACTACAGTAGAACCTATTTTCGATTAGTACAGTCTTACACTTGCTCAATGTGCTCTACCATCCTATCTTGCTCTCTTCTCTCTCTTCCAGTTCCATTATACATCTTTTTTTTTTTTCCCCCTTCTGCCTCTCATTCCTCTTACTCCTATCTCTCAGGGTAAGAGTTGGTTCCTGGAAGAGAAAGATATGACTCAGCTGTTTGCTCTACTTTGCTCTTTTCTCTACAAATGTGTGAATACAGTCTTGGCCTCCCTGCATTTTTGTTTTTTCCTTAGATGACTGACTTTTATACCGAGTAGTGTGTGGTGGTGGCAGGTGGTATTGTGGGGAGAATGTCACTGTTACTTGAGTCACTCAGCAGAGGAGTCAGGGAAGTCCCATAACTGGCTTCACAGTTTCATCCTAATAATATGTGGTATACATATATTTAAAATCAATCAATGGGCAAGCAACATTTAAATCATAAAATTTTAGTGACTGCAGTTACCCAGTTGTGATCTTTGTGGTTAAAATTCACCTAACTGTACCAGTGAAGAGGGAAAGTGGTATTGGTGCTGTCTTTCTGCTGAGTTAGTTGACATAACCATGAGGTGCCATCTATTAGAATAAACTTTTTTAAAAAAATATATTTTTATTGATTTCAGAGAGAGGAAGGGAGGAGAGAGAGAGAGAAATATCAATGATGAGTCATTGATCCACTGCCTCCTGCACGCCCCCTGCTGGGGTTCTGGCCCACAACCCGGGCATGTACCCTGATTGGGAATTGAACCGCGATCTCCTGGGTCATTGGTAGATGCTCAACCCCTGAGCCATGCTGGCTGGGCTAGAGTAATCTTTAAATGCAGCTTTCCACATCAAACTAAAAAGCTTCTGCACAGCAAAAGAAAACAGCCTCAAAATACAAAGGAACCCCACGGTTTGGGAAAACATATTTGCCAAGGATGTATCTGATAAGGGGCTAATTTCCAAAGTGTACAAAGAACTCATATTACTCAGCAAGAGGAAGAGAAACAACCCAATTAAGAAATGGGCAAAGAACCTGAATAGACATTTCTCCAAAGAGGACATACAGATGGCCAAGAGACACATGAGAAAATGCTCAACGCCGCTAATCATCAGAGAGATGCAAATTAAAATTAAAATGAGGTGTCACTTCACACCTGTCAGAATGGCTCCATCAACAAATCAACAAATAACGTGTGCTGGCGAGGGTGTGGAGAAAGGGGAACCCTAGTACACTGATGGTGGGAATGCAGACTGGGGCAACCACTATGGAAAACAGTATGGAGGTTCCTCAAAAAATTAAAAATGGAGCTGCCTTTTGACCTAGTGATTCTACTCCTAGGAATGTATCCTAAGAATCCTGAAACAATAATCAGAAAGAATATATGCACCCCGATGTTCATAGCAGCACAGTTTACAATAGCTAAGATCTGGAAACAGCTCAAGTGGATAAAAAAGCTGTGGGACATTTACACCATGGAATACTATGCAGCTGTAAAGAAGGATCTCGTACCCTTTGGGACAGTATGGATGGACCTGGAGAATATTATGCTTAGTGAAATAAGCCAGGCAGAGAAAGACAAACATCACATGATCTTGCTTATATGTGGAACCTAAAGAACTTAATAAACTGATGAACAGAATAGATTCAATGACATGGAAGCATAGATGAGACTGACGAATGTCAGAGGGATGGAGGAGGGCGGGTGGGTGGAGGGGGAGAGAGTAACCAAAGAATTTATATGCATATATGGACAACCCAAGGACATGGACAATGGTGGGGAGAGGGACTGGGGATGGGGATGGGACGGGGTGGAATGGGTCATTGGGGAGAAAAAGGAACATCTGTAATATTTTAAACAAAAATAAATTTTAAAAATTAAAAAAAAATGCAGCTTTCCAAATCAACTGCAAAGGCTTGGTCTGAATTTGAATCTACACTGATTCTTCTTTTTCCAATTCGAGATCTGCACTGAGAAATAGGCAGACCCATTGCTTGCAGTTAGTTTTCCACTTCTCAGGACCTTTACTTGACTTTCTAAGCTCATGAGAAAATTCAAAACATCACTCACATTTAATCAAATAATTCATACAATCTTCCTTATTGAGGTTTTTCTTATTTTCTCTTGTCACTATCAACTGTTCCCTTAAGATGAGAACAGGGAACTTTCTTACCAAGAAAAATATACAGTTAAAACCACTTTGTAATAGATTCATAATACTTCTGGTAATGTGTAATTCTGCCTACTCCTGACTTTGATATCATAGTCCTATTTTCCAATTATTCTTTAAAACTATCAGAACCCTAATATTGCTCATGGCCAGGTTTTTATGATGACAACTAAATAGTCCAAGCTCTTTTTCTAATGGAGTGATAGTCTATTTGGGGTATTAATCACCTGTGATAGCTTGTTTTATTGGAAACTATCGTTCTTGCATGTTTACACAATCCATTTTTCTGCTTAAAATTGAAAAATAAAAAGATTTTTTAGTTTACTTAGAGTTGAATTTTAATTTACAATGGTTTTGCTATTTAACATTTTTTTGAATGAGCAATTTTACCAAATAGTCTTCCCTGTTTTTTTAGGACAATCATTACCTGCTTAAATTGCACCACAATTAAATTTCTCTCTTTCACTTAGCTTATCCCCCCCCCCCCCCATTCTTTAAAGAAGGGAGGTCATGCAATTGAAGTTCAGAACAAAGCCCTGAATCTTTGCCAGATTGTGTGGGTGGACTTTGTTCTCTGGCTGCCTCTCTGGATTAGGGTTCTTCTGATACTCTAGGTCGTGAACTATTTTTACAACAAGGGCCCACAGCTTTTACTGGAAAAGTTTAATTAATCACGAATGACTGGAATTTTCTACTTTGCTCGTTCAGTGGCGTTTAATTCTGGGCTATCTCCTGATTGCATAATTTACTGAAGTCTGAAGATTGAAAGTGCTTGGGGATTCAATGTCCGTCCCAGATAAGTTATTTTCTAATCCAATCCATGGTGGTCTATCTAAAGAGTTTTGTTAAAAATTCAGTTGCTCATTATAGATTACAAAGGTGGGTCAGGATGGAATCTAGGTAAACGTCTAAGAAAGATTAGTCGAGAAAAGGCCAGGATGCTACAGAACTGTGAGATAAGGCAGCCTTAGCGATTACGCGTTAATACTTTTACTTCTATTTTGTTGACTCTTTCTATAGTCCATCTAACAAAATTCTTTGTTGATTTAATAGTGTAGTAGCTGTCCAAGGTGCCCTATTCTCCTGTGATAGGTAGAATTTAGAAAGCAGTTTCTAGTGTGGATTTTATGAGAATAATGAGAGGGAAATTGTGTTTTGAATCATTTTAGAAGCATTATCAGCTTTGATCAGTTTTGATGTTACTTTCCTACCAAAAATAATGACACGTGGTATATTTGTGCACCTGTGTATATATAGACATGAACTTGAGTGGGTATATGTATGCATGCACATGTGTGAGTGTAAATAGCTGGAGTAAACTAAATCTAGGCAAGAATGAGTGCATTCAGCTTGCATAGACAGGTTTCTAAGGTGTCCTTTAACAACTTCTTTTGGAATGTCCTTTCTATTTTAGATGAGGTATATCTGATATCACAAACTGCTCAGGTGAAGACATGGATAAACCTTACAAACAGTCCTCTTTAGGCCTCAATTACAGAAAGCAGTGATTAGAACAATGCTGGATATCTAACTTGCTCAATATTTTAGGAGAATGATTAAAGTTGATCTAATTCTCTAAGAAGCCTCTTGAAACCAACAATTTGAAAGATTCAACAGCAGACTGAAAAACAGATGTATATGGCTCTTTGTAATTTTGGTGTATTAAAAGATATTGAGATATTTAAGTTTTTCAGTGAATAGTAAAAAATGTCAACAACAATTTAATGGCATGCTCGTATTAGGATTGTATGTATGAGAGAAGGGCTTGGCTGCAAAATATTTCACAAGTAAAAATCTAATCACCATCCAGATCCAGATCATGATAGACCAGGTGGTCTCCAGGGTGAACACTGAGGAGGACCTCATGAGTTATTTCCCATTTTGGATTGTGTTCCATACCTGCACTTAAGGAAGTAGGATTAGATTCCTTGAAGCACACACAGATCTTTCAGAGTGCAAAACTTACCTCACTACAGTCCCTGGAGCTTTTTGAGATTTAACTATATGCACAAAGGCAGTTCCAATTCCCATCATGATTCTCACTTTAGCAGGGCACACAGAAAGCTATACACAGAGCTCTTCATGGTTGTCTCTAGTTCCATTCCCTACTTCACACCCTTATTTCACCTACAGTTCAAGTATAAGTTAGTTATCAGCTCTCAAGGGGTCCTCAGTAAGCTGGTTTCTTTCTTCCTGAATGCCTGGAATCCAAGGATTTCTATCTCACTTCTCTAGCAATTCAGCTTTTTCTACGTTGGGACCAGATTAGAACTGAGCTTCTTTATGTCACCTACACCCAACTAAGTGACTTTCCTGAATTTTACTCTTTAGCATTTGGACAAAGTAGATTTTAAAAGGATAATTTCTGCCCTGCAGTTAGAGGGAAATGACCAAGATAGATTGTTCTGATCCCTTCTTCTTTCTTACTCTTATTGTGTAGAGCTTCAAGTGTCTTGAGTTTCTTCACAATATCAGACAGCTCACATAAATATTTACCTGCCTTATGATTTTTTCACTTCAAATATCATAAATATTAACATTTCCTCAATTCAACTGTATTATCATCATTATTTACTGTTAGATTTTTAAGATGGATATATTTGACACAGAGATGCATTCATTGGTTAAGTGGCTTGCCAGAAAGTAAAGATTTTAACTATTTCCAATTACTAGTCTTGTTCTAGGAATAACAGCAACCTGCTAATTCACCAATGTTTATTAAAAACCTAACAATCCAAGATATGAAGAATAGGCTTTATAGCTCCTTCTTTCAAGTGGCTTAAACTCCAAATGGGATCAGAATATCTAAGCCCTCCAAAATTAATGAGAAATTTGAAACATATATTTGGGAAATATACCTTATATCCACATGGTACTCAATAGCTGATTTTCAAAGATAGTTTTAGAACTCAGAGTAAACTTTAAGACTAAGTTCTCTGATGATTAAAAACCTTTCACTTATTCATACCCTAGCCAGGTGGCTCAGATGGTTGGAGTATTGTCCCATACACCAAAAGGTTGAAGGTTTGATTCTTGGTCAGGCCATGTACCTAGGCTGTGGGTTTGATCCCCAATTGGGGCAAGTATAAGAGTTAACTGATCAATGTCTCTCTCTCTCCTCCCCTCCTTTTCTCTCTAAAATCAGTAAACATATCCTCAGCTGAGGATAAAATAATAATAATAAAATAAAAACCATTTATTTATTCAAACACACACACATATCCGTACACACACCAAACATTTGGTTAGTCCTATTCATTAATAAGTAAAATGGGACACAGTTCAAGAAGATATTTAGGCAGAGCTAGTGAAACACATCAGTATTTGCTGGGGAGGGTTGCTGAAGATGGAACTGGTAACTGGTAATAGATATTTGCTCCACATCATGTGTACTTTCCGATTCCTCCACCTACCCCCCCCCCCCCCCTTGCTTTGTTAGCTTTCCTATCAGCAGCACACTGCTTCTAGGGGGCTTCCCGGGGAAACCATTGTGAGACATCAGGAACCTGGACGCAATGCTGCTGTGTGCTTGTTCTGCTTGGCTACAGGATGATTACTTCCTCTGCTTTTTGGATCTCAGTTTCCTCATCAGATCTCCCAATTTCCTCTTATCATTCTCTCCCAATTTCCTCTTATCTGGGCCATTCCAGGGAGGAACCAGACTTTTGCTCTTGACCACATTTCTGGGGACGTTTGCTTTTTTTTTCCTGCCCAAATATGGATTTTAGTAAATTGTAAGGCTAGCTGTTGTCACACACTACTTCTATTTTTCACAATTTATCATGTTCTTCCTGTGATGTGCCATGTGTTTACTTTATTAAACTGTTTGTTTCTTTTATTGTTATTTGATAACTCATGGGTCAATGATGCAAAGTTCCCTAAGGATTATAACTACTTCTTCCTTCTACTTTGATTCTATCAAAGTGCCTTGCAACACAAAGTGGTTCTCAAACTTGATTGAATTTATTGAACACTAACTGAATGGTTTTGTGTTCAGTTTGATCAACTTCACTTGCAATATTTTTGCCTGGTTACCCTTGACTGGTATAGATGTACAATTATTTGAAAGGTAGTTCACATTTTAGAATTTGAGTTAGCTCAAATCTCAGACCTTTAGTCTACTTAGTATACATTTACATAACATCGATGAGCTATGTTTGCCCCCTTTCCATCTGTGGGCATATGAAATTGACAGCAATAAGCTATCTGTGCTGCTGCCAGTATATTAGCGCTCAGCCTTCCTTTCATGTAATTTCTTCACTTCTTTATTAAATGTTTACAAATCATTTAAGTTCAAGCTACAAGCCTGCAATTGTGGCTAAATGCTTGCAATGACAGCCGTTTTCTTCTGCCAATATTTGAATACAGTTTTCTTGATCGGTTTTATTTTTGAGTGTGCAATTTGCAGTTACCTCCTGGAAAACGGAGCAAGCAGGCTAATGAATTTCAGATGTGGTGTGAATTACTTATTTGTACATTCATGCAAAATCAAACACATTTGGGGCAAATTTTGTTTACTCTGGTTTCAAAGAATAAAATGGTGCCAGTAATTCAACAAGTGCAAAGGAAATCCTTACAAATGGGGCAACTTCTTGATTTCAGAGAACAGTTTAAAACTTTCTGCTAGAGAAAGAAATAATGAGGCAGTACCAGTGCACATCCCTGAAGTTACCCAGGCTTGCGTTCTACTCTCATCTGCTTTTTTTGTTTGTTTCTATGAGGAGAGGAAAATTCACTTCACAGATTAAGTGTTAACTAGTTTTAACAAAAACCTTCTTGTCTTTGATAGGAAGTAAAGCTTTGATCAAGTTTAAATCGAAGAGAAGATGTTTATGTGAATATTCTTCTAGTATCTGATGATATTCATAGAGCCTAAACAGAATGAGATGTCAGCTGTGCATCTGGTAATTTGATAACTGAAAGATGCTTTAAGGCCAAAGTCAGAGTCAGCCTCTTCTTTTTGTGACTCATGAACTGAACCTCCAAACAACATTGCCTCATCTCACAAGTTTATGCCATGAGCATAAAGAGGTTGCCTACGGAGGATATGGGTGTCTCTCAGCACCAACTGATGATTTAAAGGCAGTGATAGTATTTCACATTTGCAGGTTTTATAGAGAGATGTAAGATCTCTTGTTTTCTTTCTTTACCTTTTCCTCTAGATTGCACAGATGTTCTTGGTTCAGGAATATGGTCCTAACCCGGACTCATGTTTAGGGATCAGTACTGGTGAGGACAATAAAAAAGGTGAGAAAAGTAAACTAGAAATATTATTCTATCCTAGAAGTAGATTGTATATTTTTAATGTTTTCTCTTTACTACATCCTGTATTCCATGTAAACCTCTTCTGACCCTGCCCTCTGATTTTTGCAGCTTCCTGAAGATAAGATTAAGTTAGAATATTGGTTCTCAAACTTGAGCAGGGATCCAAATCATGGGATTGTTAAAACGGATTGCTGAACCCCATCCCCAGAGTTTCTGATTCAGTAGGTCTGATGGGGCCCAGGATTTTGCATTTATAAGTTACTGGATCATGCTAATGTGTCCAGTCTGGGACCACACTTTGGGAATCATTGAGTTAGGCAGTTATATAGCTTAGTCACACTGATCTCTTCCATCCTTCCACCTGGAATAGTTGTCATTCAATTTTTATGAAGGAATTTTAAGGACCCTTTCTGAGTGTGCATGAATCAGATACCTATACATATTGTTTACACATGTATATTAAAAATGAATCTGGCCCGGCCGGGCGTGGCTCAGCGGTTGAGCATTGACTTAGGATCCAGGAGACTGAGGTTCAATTCTAGGTCAGGGCACATGCCTGGGTTGCAGGCTCAATGCCATCAGGAGAATGCAGGAGGCAGCCAATCTCTCTCATCATTGATGTTTCTATCTCTCTCTCCCTCTCCCTTCCTCTCTCTGAAATCATTAAAGATATATATATATTTTTAAAAAGAGTGTGAAATTAACTAGAAATTCAATGACTGCAATATTTGGAAAAGTAAATTATGAAACACTGCTGATTTTTTTTAGGAGGAAATCAATTATTTCTATTACACTGCATCAGCTTATTTAAAAAATAATTAAGCTTTCCCTATAAACTTAACTCCAATCTATTGATGTGGCTTTAGAGAATTTTCAGATACTGAAAGGTAATTAATAACTAAAAACAACAAAGAACTGTAAGCTGGCTAAATACCCATTTTACTTTCTGCTTGAAGTATTTCTTTTCTGTTAATATTATAATTGACTTGATTATAGTATTCCTTTTGCAAAATATCTATTTTCTGAGATCAAAGCTTTTTGGGGGAGGGACTGTATAATTATATGTAACAAAAATTAAGCATTTCCTCACAAACTAACAAAAGCAACCAGAAACCCCAATGACATCAGTGGGGATCAACAATAGGGTAGTGTTTGGAAGTTGATTGATAATAACCATGCCAGGTATGCTGAATCCCTTAACTGCACTATAATTTATAAATCCTTTCATTGAAGTTTCAAATGAAAGAAGTCAAAGAAAGATGTCCCTAACATCTGAGAATCTGCACGTGTTAGTTCAAGTTTCTCTTTCTTAAAGTAGATGTATAGATAACAACTCTTTTTCAAAATAGTACTTTAGTTATCCTTATGTTTATAAAGAAATGTGTGGAAGATAATAGATGGTCCTCAAGAGTATAGGTTTTTTTTAACCCTGAGTATAATTTTTTTGTTCCTTTAGACTTTATTAAAGGCACTTTTTTTTCTTTTTAGCTTTTCAGTTGCCCCTGTGTCATAGATAATAAAGCTAAAAACAAAATACAATAATTGAAAATAGAGCTACAATTTTAAAAAATAAAAATTTTGGCTAACAAAACTTTATAGTTGGAGCATAGTATGTAGTTTGGCTATGTGGTAAAATTTTTCCCCCCAGGAATGTGGTAAGATGAGCTCAGTGCAGTATGACATGTATCTAAGTATGCAGGTGCTGATGTCTAGGTATCCTACACATGAAATCTAGAACAGTGTGGAAACCAGCTTATTGACAGACTGGCAAGTAGGATCCTGACAACTGAAAAGAAAGGCTCTGTCCAGGTACATAAAAATAGTGAGGTTTAGTTTTTGAAAGTTTAAAACAAACTTAAAAAAATACGCCCCTTGGGCAAACAATGCCTTAACCTGGGAAAAAAGAAAAAGGCTTTAATATTGAGACTTTCTCACTCTTGGCTGTGAGGTACAGGAGATTTGGTTATTGGGGTATGCTGAGGTGATCAACCACCCCATTTGCCCAGGACTGAGGCATTTCTAGGGTTGTGGGGCTTTCAGTTTTCAAATCAGAACAGTCTCGGGTAGACGGGGATGGTTGGAAACTCTAGGATATGTTTTCATATTTCTCACCTTACATAATACAAGCCAGGTATTGCATTCTGGATTTGGCTCCATAATCAGCTTCATTAAGCATTTGTATTGAGTTAATTTTTTGATGACGCAGTTTCTTTAGCAAGTTAGTAATGATATGTATAAATCCTGAATGAGTTTAGTAATGGCTTAATTACTAGTTATACAAAATGTCTTGTTTAATTTTTTTCAAAAGTTCAATTGCATGAACAAATTCCTTCAAATTGGGCAATGAATGCCTTCTCTTGTCAGTTCCCAAATGTTGTTTTTTTTCCTACAAGAATGTGGCTCTTTAAAAAATCCTTTCTCAGCTTGAACTAGTGATTTCCAATTCCATCTCTTTTGAGAAAAATTACATAGAGACTATGCACTAAAGATGTAGAAAAATAAAGTGAGTCATCAATGGGTTACAGTTTACTCCCCATTCATCCAACTTTCTTTTGGAGGAGATGAATATCTGTTGTCTTTGAGGCAGATGCTAGCTCATAGCGAACCTATTAATTTGTAAAACTTTATTTATATATGACTCCAGGTATATAACACTGAAATGATCTTCATGTAATTTTATAGCTGCCACCTGTCATTTGAAATTGGAATATCTCCCCCAGCGTTACCCTTAGTTGACAAAAATTACTTGGAAAAAAAACAACCTGTTCACTATGAATTGATATTTGGATGTTAGGCTGCATTTTAAACCCTTCATTTTTGCACAAAATAGAAAAACTGGAAAAATTTAAGAAAAGGATCATGTTTTCACTAAATGTTACAACACAGACAGATAGTTAAATATATATTTACAAAATAGAATATATTTAAAAATATCTGGTGGTATTTAAATTATTAGGGGCCATCTATGATTGATAATACTGCATTCAAAGGCACAATTGACTTTAACACTGAAACACAGTACAGATTTCAGTCATTGCATAAATATGTCATCAGCTTTAGGTTATGTAATGATAAACTGTACCTGTTGAAAAATATATGTGGAAAAAAGAAATAATTTTAATACAAATATGACTCATCTGCAGGCATTCATTTATTCCAATCCAGCGACCATGGTAAATGTGTTTGGATTACTGGGCATAAGTATGCATCATTTAAAAGGGAGTGGAGATCTTTATTAAAACAGAAGGCTCCTTAAACTCCACAATGATGTCAGTAATAGAGGTCCTTGGAGCACATGATTGTTTTAAGCGGAGGTCCCCACTATTTCACACTGGTTATAAAATATTATTTTGTGCTGCTGGCTTGGAATGAGAATGTCATACATCTGTAGGCAATTAGAAGAAGCTGGACTGCATGTCTGATTAGCTCAATAATAAACGAGCATAAGTGTGACTCGACTTGTTAGTCAGATTCCCTAGACAGATTATCCTGTTGTTATCATATGAAATAACCCCCTTTTATCAACAATTAAGTAAATCCACATTTGTGGGCACTTTGTAAAATTTGTAAGGTGGGAAGAAATCCAACTTAAGTCATATGTCATCCAGAAAACTTTTAACCCTGCTTCCAATGATACAGACCTTCCCCCACCCCCAATCCCAAGTTTTAGAAATTGGTTGAATTATGCAGAATAGTTTGGTTTGGAAATACCCCGTGTGAAATCAATAAGTATATATTCAGAATCTGCCATAAGCAAGGCATTTCATAGTTTTAGCTTATAACTATAAAAATTTCCCAAAGAAGTAAGAATTATAAATGTTTTAACATGTGAAAAATAACTTACTTTGTAAGATAGTCTAAACCTTTTTAAGAAAAATTAAATAGGATTTTATTTTTATTATTCACATTTTATTATACGGTTTCTAGTATAATCAATGAATGTTGTAAGTTCTGAATATATTTTATTCTAGAACTTATTTATTTGGTTATAGGCATCATTCTTGAATTCAACCACAGTTATCAATAATGATAAACTACTTTGGGAAATAACCCACTCAATTCTTTGGGTTTTTTTCCTCCTCTGTACCAGTGAAATATACATCTGAGATGTAAAAAGTTATTCAGTATATAAAAGTCATACTTAAAAATTTTGGCAAAACATCTCAGTTTCAGGAAAAATACCACCCAACCTTCCAAATATAATAATCTACTTCAATATCAATTAAAATTTGGTGCCTTAAATAAACTCAGATATTTTTAATCAATATTCACTTAAATATATATAAAATAACCTCATGAGATTATCTCCTTGACATAATCCTTAAATTAAAAATCAGAATATTAAGCAGATGTTGAGGCATTCATCATCAATATTGGAATTCTGACTCATGACAGTAACACAAAACAGATGCTAATATGATGGGCTCTCTGCAAAGTGACACCATCACAGCATGGGTTAGCTCTTGTTGTGGGGTACTTAAAATTTGAACACAAAATATAAAATAAAAGTCAGAGCATGATAGGTTTCCTTACTTCATTTATAAGCGATTTAAAATCCACTATCTCTTATACAGAAGATAAAACTCAACACTCGTGAATAAGAGGCAGCGTTCCAGGGGACCAGAAGATGCTTTTATCACTTAATGCAGCAGTGAGGTGATCCAGATCAAACCCCTCAGTGTCAAGGGAGGAACATGCTTTCTTTCTCACTCACAAGCAGGTAGAAGGTGAGAACTCCCGGGCTCTTTCCATTGACTAATGTGTTCCTGGCATTTATAGTATAACACGGGGTCTACTCAGTCAGCCCTGCAATGAAAAAGGAGTCTCGGACTCCTATGACCTATCTCAGCAACACTATCTCCACATTAAGCAGATCTG
This sequence comes from Miniopterus natalensis, assembly GCF_054644295.1. NCBI lineage: Eukaryota > Metazoa > Chordata > Mammalia > Chiroptera > Miniopteridae > Miniopterus > Miniopterus natalensis. Next base: position 29,356,858 of record NC_142093.1, read on the forward strand.
AAAGGGCTTGTTAAGTAGGAAGAGGGAAACAGAACCCCTTAGCACAGTCCAGTTAGCTAATTTTGTATGTGTTTTCAAAGCCCAAGATTCTTTCCTTTGCTAGCCTGAGTCTACAGCTGTTTCTAGAACACACAGTGATGTGTATACGCTTTATGACCATAAACAGAAAAACCCAGGCAGATGGTGCCATGGTATAAGCGAAATGTGTTCAAATGAGAGCTTTAAAAGACATATGAATATGAGTGGGGGAAACTCCCCTCAATGGTACTGAGAAGCAGGAGCCGCATTTCTTTATTCCACAATAAGGAAAAAATGTCAGTGACAAGTTCAATGAAAAGAAAGCTTGAGACCCCCAAAGGGGAAAATTTGTGGAGTAGCTTGACAGAACAATTTCAAATTCCCCTGAATAACCTGACTGCTCCTTCCGACAGCTATGACTGGCCCTGCCTGCCTGGGTTTGAAGGCCGGCTCGGCACTCACCACCTGTGTGACCCCAGGTTCTCAAACTTGGCTGCATGCTGGAACCACGTGGGGAGCTTTAAAAAATACTGATGCCTGGAACCCACCCCTGAGATTGTTATTTAATTGGGCTGGGGTGTGGCTTGGACATAGAGGAGTTTTAAAGTCTCCCAAGTGACTCTAAATATGTGCAGCTAAAGTTGAGAATCACTGATGACCTCTCTGAGCTATAGTTTCCTCATTTGTAAAAGGATGACTAGGAGGGCAGCAACCCCTTTGAGGGTTATTGTGATGATAACATGATAATGCAGGCAAAGCAGTTAGCACAATGTCTGGTACATGTGGTAAGCTGTCAACAATTTGTGAGAAGTTTTCACCACAAGGTGCACTTGGGCAAGAACCTTCTCACTAGTATAAGGAGGTATGCTTACCTTGGCAGATGTTATGCTCACTCTGCTCATAGCCTGTTGCACACTGGATCCGGTGAGAAGGGTTAGAGGGAATGCGCTGAGGGTCAGCTGGATTCCTCCGGATGACAAAGTTATTTCTGCTGGTCTGCACTTCTGGGCCTGCAACTGCAGCAGCACTGGCAACATAACCAGTCCCGGGCACCACTCCACTGGTTGCCATGCCACTGGCTGCTACACCCCCACCTGTACCCGCGGCTGCGACTGCATTTGCAGCTGCACCCACATTTTCGGATGCTGGTGGTTCTAGCTGAGGTTGTTCATTATTGACAATAATCTGGGCTGATTTAGGAAGACAGAGGTATCCTCCATAATGGTTGACGCATTTCATTCCACCTTTGCAGGCATCTGGGACAATGTCACATTCATCAATATCTGCAGTGGATAACGAAATAAGTCAGGGATCTTCTCAGAGGGGAAACTGAAAATGTACACATATGCTCATGCCTTTTCAGTATCATACAAACAGGACAGGAAGAGTAACATAAGGTGAAGAGTGACACAGAAAGCTCTGTTCAGATGGAAAGTCTTTGAAGCTGGCTCACCTTTGCACTGCTGTCTTACGGGGTCCCACTCATATCCATCTGTGCATTGCTGTGAAGAAAACATCAAGACGGGGCCAGGAGACAGTTAGTTGGTGTAGCCAGTCCCTAGAAAGTCACTCTAAAAACTTCATTCTTATGGCAACAATCTTTGCTCTAGAGTCCCAGATAGATGATGAGATGGGTGGTGTAACATTCTCTACATTCTCTAGCTTTTCTTTTTTTTAAAGACAAACCTGCGAATTGCCTCGCTTCCAGCCTCCTTTCTCATCACCAACTGCCTCAGTTCTACTGTTGCGTTTGGCATAGTCACCGTGACCATCTTTTTGGAATTCTTCCCTGTTTTGATACTAATCTCCAATCCCAATGACTGCTTTATTCTTTTTTGCTTTATTTGCTTTTTCAAGAGCATTTGGTAATTTTACCAAAACATAAATAAATACATTTTCAAACGAGTTCTTTTTTTCAGCCCTTGACTCTTTCTTCTCTCTTTAAATGCTCTTAGAGCATTCCATCACCTGGCTTTCCTTATCATGTTCAGCTGAGTCCAGAGCCTTCTTCTCATACCCTAGCCTGCCTCCTAGTTTCGGTTCCCACAGGTCCTCTTGTTCACTCACTGAGCCGTCTATCAAGTACCTTTTCACACGAGGCACCATCCTAGTCCCTGGGAATGCAAAGAGCATGCAGACCTTGGCCCTGTCCTCAAACAGCTCATAGGTCAGAAGAGGAGACAGACAGACAGGTTGGAGCAAGATGTTAGGTGCTATGACACAAGTATACATATAGGAGTGGTGGATTCTGGGTGGGCATAAGAGGGTGGAAGGAAAGGCTTTATGGAGGAGACCACAAGTGAGTGGGGAATTACAGGAGTAAAATTGTTAAAGAGGGGAGGAGCTGCAAGTACTCCTGGGTGGGTGGGGATGAGGTTAGAGAGGTAGGCAGGGCCAAATCTGGGTAGCCTTTCTTTGGGACAGACAGGAACTCAATTCTTATTGAAGGTCAGTGAATCTCAAACTGTATTATGGTTAAGAATCACCCAGTGTGCTTATTAAAATGCAGGTCCCTGGTTCCACTCAAAAGCCCAGATTCTGGGTAGGAGGCCTGGAATCTGAATTCCTAACAAGAACCCAAGTTGATTCTGATACTGATCATCTGTGTGCTACACAGATGATTTTTAAAATTTTTTATTGAATTTATTGGGGTGACATTGGTTAATAAAGTTATATATAGGTTTCAGGTGTACAATTCTATAATATATCATCTGTGTACTGTATTGTGTGTTCACCACCCCAGGTGAAGTCTCCTTTCATCACCATTTATCCCCCCTTTAGCCTCTTCCCACCACCTTCCCCTCTGGTAATCACCAAAGTGTTGTGTCTATGAGTTTTTTGTTGTTGTTTTTGTTTTGTTTTTTGTTCAGTCCCTTCATCTTTTTCATCCTGCCCCTCAACTCCCTCCCCTCTGACAGTTGTCAGTCTGTTATCCATGTGAATGAGTCTGTTTCCATTTTGTTCGTTTATTTTGTTCATTAGATTCCACATATAAGTGAAATCATATGGTACTTGTCTTTCTTTGACTGGCTCATTTCACTTAGCACAGGCTACTTCTGGAGAAAAGAAGAAATATGCTTCAGGAAGTATTGAGCAAAAGTAGAATAAACAAAAAAATAAACAATTTCTTTTAATAGAGCTGAGAGTGCTTATGCACACTACAGATGCTTGGCAAGTAAATAGCTGAATGGAGACAGAGGGGCCAGTGTAGATATTTTACTGATATCTGAAACTTAGCATGGTAAACACAAAACTTACTTTTATCTCCCAAACTCATTCTTCCTAGTTTCCCCAACATGTTCAAGTAAGGCACTACCACCATTTTCAGGACCCAGGATTACAATTTTGACATTAGCATTGACTTTTCCAATTATTTTCCTTCAAGTTCTGCTGACTTTGTGTCCATTTCTGTATCTACCAATTAGTATAAGCCTTCCTGGCCTCATGAGTAGGCTCAGCTCCTTAGCCGGTCTCCATATCGCTACATGGTGCTCACAGCCTCCATGGCTATCTTTCTTGCTCTCTTGGTTATGTTGTTTCTCCATCTAAGAGATCACAGTTGCCTGCAGACCTCTCATCTCCCATTATTATCATCTCCAGTTTCTCCCTACTACCCAGCTCCAGCCCATCTGACCTTATCTCCTCTTGGACTTGTCTTGGTTTTCATTTCTAGACTTTGATTATGCCACTTTTTTTTTTTCTCTTCTTCTTTTCTGATTCAGGTGCCTCTTCAGCCTTTCTAAATTAATCCAAAGTCATTACTTCCTTCAAGAGCCAGCACAGAGTTCTAGCTCCTCCAATATGCCAGCACTGACATTAATTACCTCCTTGCTTTTCTATTGCTCTAGTAACTTGTATAATCTGTATAGTAATATTATTTGTACTTGCTTAAGAACTTTGTGGTTTTTAACAGTACCTTCCCAGGGTAAATTCCCTGAGGTTAAAGCTTGAATTTTCTTAGTGCAAATAAACTTAAATTCTTTTGATAGTTATGAGAACTGCTTAGGCACATGGCAGATACCTGATGAGCAAATAACTGAATGGACCCTATTTTTAATATGGAAGGGGAATGTTATCTTGTGCATATGAACCCATCCTTCTGAAAAGTACCTTTTCAAGCCAGGCAAAATGACAGTTCACTTGAATAATCTGTATGCTAATAGAAAAGACTTGCAATTTGTTTAGGTATTTAGTTCCAGTACCTTTAATATGTATCTACTATTATACAAGCCTAGAGTGAATTTAGCTAACCACTTGCTGGCTGTGTAGCCTTAAGCAAGTGAGATACTCTCTCAGATCTTCAGTTCTACTCTCTGCAGAAGGAAGATGATTCCACTTACCTCATCCTTTGCTGTGAGGATGAAAGGGGATAATGTTTCCACAGTGGGGTACTTAAAAAAATAGTTACATCTTGTCCTTTAACCACAAATTATTAGGCATACACAATTCAAAATAGAATAGACCTAATCTTAGCACAAAAAGGATGTCATATCTGGGAAATCTGTTGTCATAACAGTGAACCCTAGTTAGTAGTCTTAAAACAATAGTATTTAAACCACAGGGAACTTTCTCTGCTAAAGATGAATAAGACTTAGGTGATAAGCAAAGGGAAGGGGGTATAAGATAAGCAATTATAAAAGCAATAGTGTCCTTTATTAGATGAATAGAAAAGCCAGTAGCTAATTTAATTTTAGCTCCCTAAGAAGGTGGTAAGTTTAGCCTGCATAACAAAACATTTTCAGTTGAAGATAAACAACACATGTATTCATTTCTCTTGCTTTATTTGTCTTCAGCAGGGGAAGCAATTATGTTTTACCATTAAGTTAACAAAATATTTATATTAAACCCTATTTGACTTATAGCTGATCTGAACAAGAAGAAAGGTTTGCCAGATGAATACTATCATTCTAGGGATAACATGATACCCAAAAAGTGAGATAATGTTTATTATTGAAAGTGAGCTAATGTCAATAACTAAGAATTTTATTTAAAAAAAATTTTCACATTCTTCTAAGTAGGATTACTTAATTTTAAATTGGGAATAAGTAAAAATATGTGTTTTTCATATTCTGATCCAGGAAAAATGTCATTTGCCTCACAACACTGATTAAAGAGTAGAAAACACAAAGCAGAGGTGCACACTCACCAGAAGTGAGGTAAGCACTGCCCTCTGTCCTCACCCCATCCATTCCTGGCAGTGGGAGAGGTCAGATGATATTTTCAATATTTTAGTAAACATTGGTTATACCCATGCAGTTAACTTATTAATCAGATATTATTTGGAAATATCAGATATGCTAATTAGAAAATGCAAAATCAAATTTCACACAATGCATTTTGAAACCACTTGAGCAAATACCACATCCTGGTAACACATACAGTTTATCTCAAGGGCATTTATATGAGTTATCAGTTATACTATAAATGAATATTAGCCTTTATAAAGTCTATAAAGGCCACCTGAGAACATAAATCGCATGTACAATGAGGCAAAATGCTTTTGTAATGTTAAACTTTCTTTTTGGACTCGAGTTTTTCTCTGCCAGTTTTGGTTTCATCTGCATGTATGTAGAAATCCAGGCTTTCCAATTCCTTACACCCATTAATTTATTGAATGTGTTGGAAACATGTAGCTTACTTTGGTTTTTGTTTTAAAATGGTTCTCTTTTTTTGGCCTTACACAAATCATTACATTTTGGTCCCTATCTCAACTGGTAACTTATATGAACTTTTGAAAGGACTAGCAGCAATTTACAAGGACTCAAAGGTGAGCCATGCGCAGCGTTATTACCCTCTCCAGAGTGCAGCCCACATGCCCTGGCAGAAGTGGATCAAGTCCCCCTTGTGTCACAGAATCTCGCTGAACAGCACTTATCTCAAATTCCATCGCCTCTTACCGTGTACGTGATGGTTTCCTCGGTGTCCTGTGACTTGACCAGCGCCAGAGTCAGCATAGTCAGGAAAAGGGCTTTCAGCATCGTGAATCTCAAAGAAAACACAGGGCAAACCGATGCTCAGTGTCGGCTGAGGGGTAAATAACAAAACGTCAGCTGTGAAGTAACAAGCTGGGGAGGGAGGGAGGGGGAAGCCGAGGCTCCACCGTACCCAACTTCGAATCCATTTTCTCCCCTCCCCTCCCCCTCCCCAACCTTCCGGAGGCCAAACGAGGCACCAAAGTCTGTCACTGGGCTGAGAATTCCACTTCACCTCACTCTACCGGGCTGTGCTCAGCATGCACAAAGCACATACCTCTTACACTGCACCCACAGGGCAGGCTCCAGAACGGGGCGGAAGGAAATGACAGAGAGTAATTAATTTCAAAAGAGATGGTGCGTGCTTGCTTATTTATTTATTTATTTATTTATTTATTTATTTATTTACTTATTTATTTATTTATTATTTGAGTGGAGGTGGGGCAGTAAATCTATTCTCTTGGAAGTTAAGGCTTTTACCTATAAGCTCACCTCCAGCTACTGACGTTCTTTGCACAGCTCAGTAGAAATACCTGAGAACCAATATAAATTACCTTGGCCTCAAACTTTAAAAACAAAACAAAACACCGCAACAAAACTCGGGGGCAGGGGAGGGGGGCAATCTCCTCCCAGTTCCAGGAGAATACCTGCCCCTCGGAGCTCCTTCTCACATCCCCCAGCACAAACTTTCAACGTGGTATTTCCACGCCGTTCTCCGCGCGCAGCTTTGTTTAAAAAGCGCCAGGATGTGTGCAGAAGCGGAGATTCCTTGGTGCCTTTTAATTCCTCGGTCCCGACGCGCTGCCTTCAGGACTGAAGCTGCCTAGGGCCGGAACCGGGGGACCGCACCGAAGCCCGAGGTACCAGATTCGGGGTGGCGGGCCTGGTGCCCCCCGTGAAGTGAGGTCCCTTTTCTTAACAGTAGGCTCCCAGGAGGCAGTCCTAACCAGCTCCCGTGGAATCCAGGTGCGCCTTAAATCTCTCACGTTAGCCCTTGAAAATTTCAAACCCTCGTCTATGGGTGAAGCCCCGACTGATGATTGCTGGCGCGCACACACATGCCCATACAAACAGATGTCACCCTGGTGCTCGCACATGCTGACAGATCGCATTCCGAGATCGCACACCTCCACCTCCCTCTCTGCCTGAGAGATCCTGCACAGTCTGGGGCAGTTCTCGGGTACACTGCACCCCTCAGCTCAGCCCGCTGACTCGCGGGCGCGCAGCCCTGCGGGCACTGGGCGCAATGGTGTGACCCCCGCGTCGGGGGCTCCTACCTGCGCGGCAGCGCTGCGCTCCGGGCCGGGCAGCGAGGGGAGAGTGCAGGGGAGGGCAGCCCCGTGGGTCGGAACTGGCGAGGTCTGGCAGCGGCGGAGGCTGCCGCAGGAGGAGGAGGAGAGAGGGAGGGAAGAGGGAGGGCGAAGGGGGGCGGAGGAGAGAGCCGGGGGAGGCGCGTGGGCTGAGCCAAGCGCCGCGAGCCCGGCGGGAGAGCTCTGCGAGGCTGGGGGCGCGCCCCTCTGCCGGCGCTCTCGCCGCCGCCCCGCCTCCCTTCTTTGCCAGCCCCCCTTCCCAGTTCCCATACACGCCGGAACCCCAGGCCGAAGATGGCACGTTTGGCATATGATATCTGGGGTCTGAGTCGGCCTTGGTGATGCTCCAGATTCCGGGCAGTTTCTGGTGCCTGTGGAGGGGGAAACATCTCTGGAGGAGTTCTGAGAGTCCAAGGAAATTGCTTAATTTTTTTTTTCACTAATTAGTGAATTCCAGGAGAGTAAATTAATCCCACTCACAGAGCTGAGTCTTTTGTCATTTCGTTCAGATGCTTTTTGTTCGTTTGTTTTGGAGTGGGGGAGGGTCCGCTTCCTCGAAGGTAGAAAAGATAATGCATTCATTCAACAAATGTTGGTGCCCTACGGTGTTGGGATGGGCCAAGTAGAACTCACACTAACAAAAATGTGAGGTGGGGTTTGTTTCTATTCTCTCAAATCTCATTTTTTTTAATGGCCTCCTTTTCTCACCTACTGCTTTTCTCCTCTGCACTGGTTCATTTGTGGGAGTCCCCAATACTGGTCATTGGAAGCTGGGCATTTCACCCTCACCTTTCATACTAACGGTGGAATTTCAGGAATCTGGAGGGGAAACAATTTTTTCCTGGCTTCTTCAAATCGTACCACACAGATTGCATTTATCTCTGAAGACTCCAGCTCTAAAATCAGATTGATAGTTTGCTTCCAAGGCAAACTTCTATAAAGCAAACAGCTTTAAAGAATAGTTTCATGAATGAGACAACGTGTAAACTGAAGGTATTAAGGACTTTGACCCGGAGCTGGAGGCAGAGGATGGGAGGGAAAGGAATAGTTCCTTTCCTTCCCTTCTGTGAGGAAGGTGGTAGAGAGTGCAAAGACAGGCTGTCAGGTGGAAGCCTCTCTCCTTATCTTTGGGGTATGCAGTGGGTTGCTCAGACCTTGCCAGTTTGGTTACAAGCCACACAGTACTGGGCAAGATCAGAGGAGCTTCATATCCTGAACCTTACTTGAGTATATGGGGTTTTGCTAACAGTACTGAAGATTTTTACTACCAAAATTCAAATGTTTGTTTTCCTAGTCATTAGTGATCTCCAAACTTTGTTTTTAAGTTGGATCTTTGATTTTGCACAGTAAAATGATCTGGCCAGACATTTTCTTTTATTTCTTTTGAATTCTTTCTACCTATCCTCAACCCTTTCTTCAGAAACAGTGGGTTAAAACTCCCAAATTTCTATCTCCAGCCTGGAACTCTTCTGTATATCTAACTGCAGACTTGTTACCTTCATCTGTACACCTACTGGATGTTTCAAATTGTACAGGTTTGTAAAAGTATATTCCCTTATGAAGCTGTCGAAGGAGAAGCCAATGTGAGAGCCAGTATTGGATGTATAAGCCTTTGCCTTTCATAGAAAAAGTTCATTGGTTAAATACCAGCCTTCTTAGAAACATGATAAAAAAAAAGTGATCACTGACTATTGTAGCACAGGAGCATACTCTTGCAAGAATAATGCTGATTAAATTTTGTTCTTGGACTGCTTTCATATTGTTACTTAAAAATTCAATACTTTTTGAAAAGCTAAGTTTACCATTATTATCCATGAAAATCCTCTTCTGGTGAACTTACATATGGATTTCTGTTGTACTTGCTATTGTTGAAGCAAGTCCTTGGAAGAGATAGCTTCTAATACTCCTTTAAGTGCTAACCTTCTCTGATTCTGTCTTGTCTTTGCCACTGAACTGGAGTCAGCATAAGGCTAAGAGAAAGATGAATTTAAGTGAGTTTTTAGCAGATGCTAAGTCTGCTATGCATCCCCCCCATTATAAACCTGTACATAGAAGATAATGTGTATTTTTAAAATTAATTTCTAAAATACCCCCAAACATTAACCCATGCAAATGGTGGCCTGTGCCTTGCAAGATAACTCATTGAAGTACATGGAGATAGGATTGCAGCTTTGGCCTCAAAGAATATTGGCAAATTTGCATTTATGTGACATTAATTTGCCTCAAGTATGTCACTGGTGAGTTCTTTGTTTTAGTGAGTGCCAGATGTATTCTTCTTTTGAATATATTTGGTGAAACTCTATTCCTGAATGCCAAATGGACATGAGAAAACTTCCAGTCATCTGGAGCTTGTAAATCGTTCTGAAATTTTTGGAATTTTATTGAAGGCTTGATTTCATCATAGTGCAGAGAATACCTTGGATGAATAAAAAACAAGTCAATCAGAAATGTTTGGAACCAGTAATTAGAATTTCCTTGGAGAGATAAAATGTATGATGTAAATCCAGTGCCTTGTAAAAAAGATTGCTTTCTAATAAGTTATCAGATCTTACAGGGCAGCTTCAGATGCGGACACAGATGTGAGGCTCTATTTTGTTTTTGGCTACAAATTCCTCCCTCCCTCCTTTCAAACTTAGCTTTTCCGGAAACTTTATTTGGCTAATCAAGGCTTATGGAGTTTCAAGATGATTGTCTTATAGAGCATAAAATTAGAAATAATACTCCCTGGAAATTAGTAATTTTATTTTGATATGTTATTTAAAGAAATAAATAACTACTTTTGGCAGTTTGGAACCTTTTCATACTTTACTGACTTTTAGGGTTTTCGATGTTCTACTTTCCAACTTTATTTTACCTTACTTGAATTTTTGCCTTCACTTTGTGAATTATTATTAAAATAGAAAATCCTTCTCATCTGTCTTTTTGTGTACCTCGATACTGATTACAGATACCAAAATTGGTTTTTAAATGTCTTCAAAGGTATTTAATTGTTTAAGGAACAGTGATTCAAACAAAATCAAAGACACTGTATATGTTGAAATCTAGAAGTTAAAAAAGTGTGTAATAGCATTAGTAATACTGATTTATAATTTTTTTCTTAGTATGTCATATCCTATAGCAATGGAACTGCTTAGACCAAAGCCTAAGTTGGAATGGAGGCTATTTTCTCTCTGCTCTTAGAGGAATTTAAGGCATAAATTATTCTGATAAACTAGCATTACCTTCTTTTTTACTGTAGAATGAAAAAAGAAAAAACACACCAACCCACCTAAAACCCTTTCTACTTGGAATTACAGTGTGCTGCTAACGGAAAAATATAAGAAATGACATATCTGACTTTTATTGTTGACTGAGTAGGGCAAATGTGGAAACTCTATTCAAGGTAAGAGGTTAAAAGTTTACATATCCACAAGGGAGATATTGCAAGGATATTACTTAAATTTAAGTGTTTTGTTTTGTTTTAAATAACTCTGTTCAAGCAGATGCTTCAATTGTAGTTAGCTTTTAAAAGGGCCAAGAGTTATAAAACACTTGAATTTGTTCAGTTTAGTTGGAAGAGTGGCAGAATCAGAAAGGACTTTCCAATCTGATTTAATATAAATGAATTCATTTTATGATGAAAAAGAAAAATAAGAAAGAGAGAGTATTAGCAACCATCTACTCCAACTCCATCATGAAACCTGCAGCTAGATGACTCCTCAAAGTTAACCCTAGTTAGTGGCAGAGACAAGGACTCAAGCCAGGCGTCTGACTCCTCATCTTTGGGCCATTCCGCTTCCCTGCCCCATCTCTCTATCCACAGCCCCCCTTGACGTAGTCTTTATTATCACCATCCATCCATATAACACGAACCGAGCATCTGAGGCGCGTTTCCAGGCCAGGGAGCTGTTGGGTGGAGCTGGCATGTACGTGTGCGGAAATAAACGGGCACTGCCCCTCTCTTCCGCCGAGCTGTGACCTTGAAGGCAGGGCCTGTGTTTGCCCACCTCCCTTCCAGCCCACATTGCAGAACATGCTTGATGAAGCTTATGCAGTGAGCAGTCTGCCTCAGGAAATTCCTCCGCCCGCCTTTTCCTAGGAATCCTCTTGTTTGTTTTGACTTCTGTCCCGTTGCCTCATCCTAGGAGTTGTCCTCTCAGCCTATACGTCCTTTGGACTGACAAGCCACTTGGTCAGTCTGACTTTAATTTTGATATCTTTCCTAAAAATTGCCTTTTATTTTATTTCTGCTCTGTGGGCCTTGGGGAAGTGACCCCCATATCTGCCCATGCTTTAAGCTTCCAGATCACTACCCTTAGACTATACTAATGCCCAGGTCCCACCCGTCTGGAAGCTGAAATTGATAGCTTATGTCTGATTACTGAAGACAGGAGGATCGCCTGGCACTTGGATACTCAACATGTGTCTGTGGGACGCATACCAAAAACACTTCAGAGTGTCATCTTTGTTCCCATCCTTGTCATCTTTTTATCAACTATTTAGCTTGGAGATGATGTTAAGCACCATGTGTGATGTAAAATGACTCATGGTTCAATTGATCACACTTAGATACATAAATAAAACTTACTCTTAGTCTTGAACCTCCAGAGAGCTGCTTTAAACACCTGGCAAATTCTGTGAATAACCGGTGATTATTCTCCTTCTCTGTGTATTGTGAAGGCTTAGTTTGGATATAAGTTTTTGCTCTATTAACGGGTAACTTTAACAGTGAAGAAAAAATGGGGTTGTGCTACATACACATGCTGAATTTCTATCACATAGTCTTTCAAACACTCTCAGAAATTCTGGGCTGAAGCCAACTAATCAATAGCAACTTAAAAATAATGTGTAAATCAGCTACATTTTAGGCAAAATGTACTTATTTTTCTTCTGCAGAAGTATAATAAAGGAGCATAGCAATAGGTTTAAAAGTGGCAATCTTGATTAGCAGCTTTTTTCAGTGATTTACTAACATTTACAAATTAATTTACTATTTTTAAAAATATTCTGAAGTTTTCTTCTTCCTAATGGCTCTTTTAAACAATAGTATTTGTTTTTTTCTGATTAAAAAATAATATATGCTCAATGTAGACATTGAATGAAATATAGGGAAACATAAAGATGTAAATTAAAATCATCCATAATGAAAGTGACTTAAATATTATCACTCTAAGAGACAATCGCTGTTAACATTTGGCTATATTTCTTTCTAGAGTTGTCTATATGTTCATTCACTCTCTCTTGATTTTACTCTCTCTCCCCATATTTATTCTCAGTATATATGCAAATATTGAGAATGGTATTTTGGAGCATATACATTACACATATATACAAGATTTTACATAGTTTTTTGTTTCTCAACATTATATTTTAAACATTTCCTCATATTGCATAATGTTTTGTAAAACTTATCTTTGACTTTTTTATGAGTAATCTCTAGTCCTAGGTTCTGGTCATTACTGAATTGGATGGACAACCATAATTTCCTGGATAATAATCGTGCTCCACTTTGGTTATTGAAAATCTAGCTTTAATAGGGAAAATTACCCCTTTCATTTTATGACACTTATGGATTGGGTTAAATACTTGTCTACACTGTGACAGCACCACATGTATTTCTGTTTTCATTACATTGACCTACAGTCTATGATTCTCATGTGTATGTGTGTCTGTGTATCTGTATCCCCTACAGGGCAAAAAGCTCCTTGCTGGACCAGGTCATGTTAATCTTGATATGCTCAGTTCTCAGCTGAGTGGCTCTAGTTTGTGCTTCATATGTGTTTATTAAAGGAAAATGAAGAAATGGGGGCCCAGGGACACTAAGTTGTCCCAGAGAGTAGGATTTGTCTAGGCCTCTTTGTTGGAGGGCAGGGTTGGTCTCCTTAGTTTCTTTGTTACTGAAGTTACTCCAGGCCACAGCATGCCTACATTGATAAATAATAACCAGTTTTCTGGTCTTTGTGTCTATTTTTTACTGAAGGACCTTCAGTCTCAAATTTTCTCCTTCTGGGCAGGGTAGTTGGGGGGGGGGGTGAGGGGACTTGTTACAGGGGCTCATGAATGCGTCTTTGTCACTTCTGCTGACAGCTGAGAGCTACTGAGCCTACAAAATGGCATAACTCTCTTGGGGATGAAGTCTGAGGTATCCCACTGGGCACTGCAGCTTCCACAGGTGGGCTGGAGCCCTCAAGGTTCCAAAACGAACTGTTTCTGGAGCCTCCAGTGCTTTGAAACTGTCCCGGACCCATGCAGAAGTGAGGGAAATGTCTCTTGCTCCCTCTTGAGCCACTTTTTGCCACATAGGCACCAAAGTGGCATTGCACTGAACTTTAATACTTACGCAGTCAATAGCAGAAACAGTTTCTCTCATCAACACCTTTCCTTAGGAATCAATGTATGAGGCCTTGGCTAAGGGAAAAAAATCTGAGTGGTCGTTTTATCTCCAGACATGCTGCTACCCTCTTCTCTTCCTCTCCAACTACTGTGTCTTCGTCATTGAATCAAGCTTGGGTTCTCCCTGGGAGACTTCTCAGTTCCCCAGTGCAAGTCACCTTCCACCAAACCCACCCTCCCTGTTCACCAAACTCTGTCAGAATTTCAGTGGAAAACATGGCATATGTATCTCTATGTTAAATTATACATTAGTCTGTGAGGATGATCTGCGGGTTGGAAATGAAGCTGGAAAAGATTCTGAACTTCCACCACAGAGTCAAGAATCTTTGAACAATTGCTATTCTTACTACACGCTGGCTCTTATTGGTGTGCCTAATCACTATCACTTTTCTTCTCTTCCCCTTAGCATCTACTGTTTGTCTTTCCTCCCTACCATCTTTTAGCCCCTCATTTATTTTTCTTCTAGCTGCTGAGGAAAGCCAGATTTCTTAAACCTACATCATTGCGTTTACATAGGATAGGTAACAAACAACAGGGTCACTGAAAATAAGAATACTCTTGTTCCTTTCATTCGTACTCATTTTTCTATAAAGAGTCTTGAAACTGGAGTTGAACAAGTTGAGAATTAGTTTAAATGAAATAAAACATTTGGAGTCACATAAAAGGAACTGGATTCCCATCTTCTATATTTTAGCCTGAGGTTCATTTATCACACCTGTCTTATTCCCATATTCTCACATTTATCAAAGGTTCTGCACATTAAACAGGTCCTAGATCTTTAATTCTTTGACCTTCTGTGCCATTCATGTTCTTTTTATGATTACACTTCAGAGCTGGAAGTTTAACCCCACTCCTTTATTATATAGATGAAGAAATTTACTTTAAAACACACACACACACACACACACAATAGCAGAGCTCAGTCTGGAATCCTGTTTTCTTGATAATATACAGTAGTCATCCCTATATAATATTATATATAATATTTATTTCTTCATTCCTTTTTGAGTGTCTGCTGTGCTCCAGGCCCTGGCCTAGTTGTCAGGGATACAAAGAAGAAAGCCCAGTCTCAGCCCCACTCTAATTTTGAAGGGGAGACAGATAACGCTTACACCTTTCTAAAGGAATCAAAGGTATTTTTTGAGACACATGCTACACATATCTGTAGGATAGTTATTCAGGTCTTGGAAGTGGTTTATAAGAACAGAATAAAATTATAAAAGCATATTATTGGGGTAAGGGTTTAGAGATGCAGATTTCTTTTTTTCACACATTCATTACATCTGCATCAAGCTCCATTGGGGCAGTGGCTGTTTTCTGCCTTTCCACTTTTGTGACAATGCTTGCTATGGAATAGGTTCTCAACAAAAATGTGTTGGATGAACTATTGAATAAATAGTGTTTTCTTGGAAGCTGTGGTTTAACTGAAGAATCTCACAGAACACCCTGAGACTGTTATGATGAATATGGCTCCTTTCCTCCCACCCTCTGGTCAAGAGTGATTGTCTTCAACAAATGCTTATTAGCTATCTTTTGTGATTCTGTTTTGCTACTCTTTTCTTTGGGATATTGAAGAACCTGAAGGCACAACTTAATAGACCTTGGAAATACAGTGGAGTTAATTGTGTAAGTTTTCATCTTTCTAGCTAGATTTCCTAAAGTGCAAATTTATGAAAACAAGGGTTTATGTTTTATTCTTTTGATTAACTATTTCATTTGGACAACGGTGAGATTTTTAAAACACAGAATGTTTAATATACAAGCAAAATCAAAAGTCCTTTGCAAATGAAAGTGAACATGTATTTCTGTTATTTGTAAGTGGTAATGCATTAAGTCTGACTAGCTTCCAATTTGTGGAAATAAGATTTATATGAGGAAGCTCTTAGTCATATATTTGAAGCTGATTGATAGAGTGTTTCTAAATTATAAAGTTACTGTAAAGCCAGTGACTGTATGCTCTTCAAGTAGCATGCTAAGTCAGTAACCTCATAGCCAAACCATTTATGGGCTATAATGTAGACTAAATTATTTGTTTTATTGCCATACAGAGATACAAGTGTTTAATTTGGTGATTAGTTTTAATTAGGTGATTATGTGCTGATTAAGTGGTAATGCATTTTATTTGAAATTATTAAATGCATTTGGTTGCTCTAATTGAATTTTATGAATAGAAAGTAAAACTTAGCCAAATGTCTATGTAAAATCATCTGGTTGGTTTGTGTGTATGGATGTGTGTTATTTATTTATTTCTTTAAATGGTTTGTTTTAAAACTTTTTATTGGTCCCTAAGTTTTTCTACAAATATTTGTAGAACATGCTATGTAATAAGCATTGAGTTTACCACCATTGCCCCTAAGGATATTACAGTTCGGAGGGGTGTCAAACATGTAAGCAGGAAATTATAACTCCTTGGGATGGAGCACCACAGGGAGCATAAGGAAGAGGCAGTTAACCCCACCTTGGGAGGTCAAGGAAGGCTTGCTTCCTGGAAGGAAGGACATCTAAGACAAATTCTTAGATGTCAAGTGAGCCAGGGCAAGTGAGGAACTGGACTTTTGTAAAAGGCTCAGAGAACTTCCAGGGGAGCCGTAAGTAGTTCAGTATGAATGGAGTAGAGAGCAAGGATGATGGAAGAAGGAGTTGAGGTTGGAGAGATAAGCTGAGGTTGAGTCATGAGGCCCTTGTTTGCCATACTAGGCAATTGGGGCTGTGTGGTGCTGTATAAGTGGGTTTCAAGTATATGTGTCTCAAATTGAAATGTGTTGACTGAATTTAGAAACAAAAGTCATATTTGACCTTGAAGAGAGCCATTTAATGGGAGGAGTGGGAGTGGATACCAGATTGCAGCAGGTTGAAGAGTGAATGAAAAATGCTGGAGTAGAGACAGTGGTTGCTGTCAAGAAGTTGATTCGATTTATGAAACACTTAAAAGTGTGTATGTCATTAAAAATATGGGATTAGTTTAGAATTATAGGTTGGCTACAGTAACAGATGATAGGTTTACCATGATATTCCTCTCTTAATGTATGCTAATTTTATTTTCCAAGAGTATTGTGAAGTAAATAATGTTAGGTGATAAAAATGTTTCCTCCAAAAAGAAGTGCCTTTTTATGATCAAGGTTAACTTAAGAATTATGGTATATCTGACTGAGATCTGATAAGTTCCTACAGAGTTCTGTCTCACAGTGACTAACTGAGAGAACTTAAAAGTAGTTATAGTTACTGCTATAAAAAAAGGCAGGTCTCAAGAATCTAATTGTTGAAAATAGCTTATTCATTTTATGCAAGAATTCATGACATAAAAGACATTAGCTATAGGATTTCTTTGGCTCTTTTATACACAAGTAATTATTTGGTTAACAAAAATTGTGCTTTCATAATATTATGCAAAGCAGCCCGCCTGTACTGTCAGTACTACTATGTTGCCTACCTTTCAGGCTATAATAAGCATTAAAAATGAAAATGACAGATAATGCTTCTGATGTTAAAACTTCTATTGGAGGTGGATTTACCATGAATTTAATGAAACCAGGGTCCCCTCACTTGCACAGCAGTCTACCTAATTTTGTGTTCATAATTTCCTTTTCTTTTTCTTAAAGAGGGTGCTCAAATTGTATAAGTTTCAAACCAACAAAAATCTGGGCCTGCCCTGATTTTTCTGTAATAGATAACCCCTTGATAAAGAATTTCATGGTAAGGATTTGAAGCTTCTACCTGGAACTTTATCAAGAAAATTGGAGAAGTAAACTACTGGAGGGAGAAGCACATGCACTTAAATTATAAACAGGTGATAATGGGTAGAGAATATTTTTGAAAACCAACAAAGCAAAAAATTCCTACATCTAAGTAATTTTATTTTATCTGTGTGTGGCTTTGTGACCTAGGAAGAAGCCACAATTTTTTAGGCTTACTGTGAGCTATGCTCAAATTAATCTTCATAACAGTGATATGAGGCATTGCTGTCTGCATTGTACAGATGAGGAAACGGAGGCCTCAGATGCTGAGACTGATCTGCGCTTGCCTGTTAAGGATGCGGTTAGCTTTGCTGTGTATTGTTCCAATGGTCAATATATACTGTTCAAGTGGTCAGGTTTGATACCTGAACAAAATTAACTCTTAATAGAGAAATATATCTAAAAGCAAATGACCTTGGTCATAAGGGAACTATTAGGGACCATAGCTGGCTCAGTGCACATCCAAGATCACACAAGAAAAGGGATCCCGAGCACTTCAAGTGTAAGTCTGTCTGTGGCATCATCAGCATATATGTGAATGAATGCTTATTATTTTAGCATATTTTAGATAGCTGCCTAGCTAAGGTATTTTATTAATTTTCTACCCTAGGAGAGCATTAACTCACTCAAAAATCCACTGATTGTCTATAATCTGTATCTTGTTAGAATATTTATTTATTTATTTTCACACTTATTTATTTATTTATTTATTTATTTATTTATTTATTTATTTATTTATTATCCTCACCTCAGGATTTTTTCCTATTGCCTTTCAGAGAGAGGGGAAGAGAGAGAGAGAGAGAAACATCAATGTGAGAGAGACACATAGACTGGTTGCCTCCTGCACTCACCTGACAGGGGCCCAGGATCAAGCCTGCAACCAAGGCATGTGCCCTTGGCCAGAACCAAACCCGGGACCCTTTAGTCTACAGGCCGATGCTCCAACCACTATGCCAGACTGGCCAGGGCTTGTTAGAACATTCAAATGGCTATCAGAAAATTGACTTTTTAAGAAAAGAGGGGTAAAGCTACATAGTCATCTGACAAAAGAAACTGAAAGATATGGGATTAAATTAACTATGGCCATGGGAAAATAAAAACGTTCAATAAAAACATTCAATAAAAATAGCCTTGAATAGTTTCTTATACGACCCAGATACCTGTTGTTATACAAACAGCCTAAGATTTATTTTGTCACTAAAATACCCAGCGTGTGTGGGGCTTGTGGAATACAGAACCAGAGTCAGGAATCTCATCTATTTTAAATTCATCCTTGAGCAGCTAAAGAACAGATCATATCCCCCCCCCTTTTTTTTTACCCAGCTGTCAAAGCATTTATGTTACCCAAATGGAGTCATGTTATTCCATAGAAACAGAGTGTGTTTAATTGAATCCTCCTGTGGTAATTGCGTTTTCAGACTGGTCTCTCGTCTTAAGAATTCTTTCTAGAAGCCTGGAAAGGGTTTGGTTGTTTATTTCAGGCTTTTCCCAGACTATTAAGGCCTCCCCTACTTTCCCTGTACTCCAGCAATATATATATATTTTAAAGAGCACCTGGTATGCAAAGCATAGTTTACTTTCATGTTTCAAATCTGAAAGCTGATTTTAGGAAAAATGGAAAGCCAACGTCTTGGGTTGGGCAGAATCCCCTTAGCATGTATTACAAATTTTTCTCTTAAGTGGCTTTCGTTGATTTTGTCCTTTCTTTTTATTTTCTGATTACAAAACTTTCATCAGAAGTTTGGTAGGAAAGGAGTTTGAAACAAGTGCATTTTTGAGGGCTCTTATCATTCTATAATGTTACGATATAATGCTGTTTAAGGTCTCCGCATCTGGTAAATTACAAAAAGAAAATCTGCTGTTAGAAATCTACCAAATCATTTTATAGTTGAACAAGTTGCTTCTGAATGTTATGTTTAACCTAAATAGCTGACAGATTTATTCTCCCAATAACCTCCCGCCCCTGTCCCTCTAACCTCCACCTACTAATTTTGTCTTAGTTAGTCATGAATAAATAACATTTATGATTACAGTTTGTGATGGCCCTTGGGAACTGTGAGATGCTCTCAACTGGAATTTAAATTTCTACAAGCAGTAATCCAATTTGTCAGGTTTTGGGATCTTAGCCATGTATACTTAGCATTATTCAATCACCAGAGTCATATCTCTAGGAAAGAACAGGTCTCGCCACATAAATTCAGTCTCTGAATGAAAGCCAGCATGAGTCAAACAGACACAACTAATTGGGTCTTCACTGTAAAGAACTGTAAAGAACATTTGTTAGCAAGTTGTGGCATAACTGTTCATTATCCGATAGAAAACTCTTAACTCTATTGGGAAAATGTTTTCCTATGAAAATATAAAATATATGAGTTGGGGTTCTTATTGGGAGGTTTAAACCATGTTTTAAATGTAACGGAAATCTTGGAATTTTGATACTAGTGCATCAAATTTGAAATGAAATTTAAAATATTTTGGACTGATCAAGTTTGTCTCATAATTACAGCATGGTTTAATGTGTTTAAGGGATACATACTAGCACTTGTGTGAAAGTCAGAGCTGGATGATTTTACTTGAAATTTAAACCACCTGCATGCTTGAATTTTTCACTCTCTCATTTCCTCTTTTTATACATGTGTAGTTATTTAGAGAAACGGTAAAAAGCAGGATTGATTTTTAATTTCTACAGCACTTGCAGGGTCTTAGTAGAAGTGCCACCTTGGTAGGTTGCTCTTTGGGCTGAATACTTTTTCTCCAGGCAAGGGGGGGCCATGTAACCCCTGGGAATGGAGTGGAGGCTATAATTCTTAGTCATTTGTTGTTGTAGGCTAAGTTCCAAACAATGAACTAGAGGTGAAAGTCCCTATGTCCTATTACTAATCCCCATGGTCTCTTAGGTTCCTTTTGTTTTTCTTCTCATTACATTATTAACTGTATAATGTCAGGGGATATATCAAACTTCCATAATGGAAGCATAATGTATAAACAATTTATAACTTAAAAATTTCTCATCCTGTATGTAGGGTTCTCATATTTAATATATACCATCACAGAATTCTAGATAACTTAAAAAAAAATATGTTAGATTTCTGAAGATTTTCTAATTTATTCTCTCATATTGGATTTTAATTTTTATGACTTCTTTACTCTGTTGTATTAAATTGTGGCCCCAATAGGGCTTTTAACAATCATTTCACTAGTGACTTCCATTATGATCTGTGGTTGGATAGTCTTGTGTTGGATTCTATAGAACTATTTCTTGAGCCTCAGCATCTTCTCTTTGAGAAGTGCCAGATTCACCATAAAGAGAAATGTGAAGTTTAAAAAACTTGGAATAGTATTATCTCTGGTGCTGTTTACACACAACATTATTTTTCTAAGTACTACATTTAAAATGATTTTCATTTAAAATGATTCATTATATATGATTATTGTAGAAGACAAGAAAATAATGACAAGCAAAAAGACAAATTCAAATCACCTCAAATCCTACCATCCAGAGGTAACAACTGTTAACATTTTTATTTTCATGTGTATCACTTAATATTTCTCTGTTTATACACACACATATTAGTATATATACGTACACAATGCATGTATATATATAATGATGTTATACTATGTCTACTTATATTGCAACTGTTTTCCCCCACTTTATATTATTATCAACACATTTTCCTGTTCACAATTATGTATCTATGCTATCATCTAAGGATTGCTAATGCGATGTTTTATAGATCGCTATAATTTATTTAATCTTTAATTATTGGATATTCAAATTGTTTTCCATTTGAATGTTTATGTTACTATAAAAAGTTTTCCAATCAGTGTCTTTATACATAAATCTTGTGCATTTAACTGTTTATTTCTTTAGGATGAATTTCTAGAAGCAAAATTCCTAGGTGAACTAGTAAGCACACATTAAGGCTTGTGTATCCATTGCCAAATTGTTCCCTAGAAATAACACATCAATATATAGTCCCTTCTATGGAATGAGTGTCTTTGTTTATTTGTTTGTTTGTTTGTTTATCCTGTACTATCCTTTTCATCTTTGACATTCTCACAGTTGAAAATGGCATCACATGGTTTCTTTAATTCCCATTTCACTAATTACTAGTAATGTTTAATGCCTTTTTATGTATTTACTTGAACATCTATAATTTTTTTAATGGATTATCTGTTTTGGTGTTTAGCCTATCTTTGATTAGATATATTTGTAAGATTTAAAAAATGTAATAACTCTTTGCCTATTAGATTTCAGAAAAGATTTTTTTACTTTGTCACTTGCCTTTTAATGTTTTGATATTTTTGATATATAGTTTAAACTTTTAGCTTTTATTTTAAAAATTAAATATATCATTTGTACAAATGAATACGTAAATGCCATATATATATACTGTTTGAATAATAATAATTATTAAGAAGTAACCTTGTATTCACATCCCAGTTGAAGAATAGTACATTTCCAAAACCCTTGAAGCTTGTATAAGCTCCTGTCATATCACATTTTCTCTTCTCTCCAAAGGTAACCAATTTCCCTAATTTTGTTCTTATTTTCTTTATAGATTTATCACATATAGGCAATTCTTAAACAGTGTATTATTTAATCTTGTATATTTTTGAAATATATATAACTAGAATTATACTTTATAAATTCTTTTGTGACTTCTTTTTATTTTTTTAAAACTAAAGAGTATCCACCCATGGATAATGTTAAAACATCATTTTTAATGCATGTATGGTATTCTACTATATGGCCATATCACAATTTATTTATTCATTTTTCTGTTGCTTCCAATTTTTTGCTATTACACACACAAAAATGCTTCTTGTACATATCTTAAACCTTCTTGTACATATCTCCTGGAGCTTATCTGTAAAAAGTCTATTCTTTTTAAAATATATATATCTTTATTGATTTCAGAGAGAGGAAGGGAGAAGAAAAGAGACAGAAACATCAATGATGAGAGTCATTGATCAGTTGCCTCCTGCATGCTCCCTACTGGGCATGTGTCTTGACGAGGAGTTGAACCAGGATCTCCTGGATCATAGGTCAGTGCTCAATCGCTGAGCTTTGCAGACTGGGCAAAAGTCTATTCTTAGTATTGGAACTGCTGGGTCATAAAGTAGGCATATTTTCTGCTGGAAAAAAAGCCAAATTGTTATTTAAAGTGTTTGATCATTTTATACTCCCACTATCAGTGTTTAAGAGATTCTGTTGTTTGACATTATTGTTGTAATATTGTAATATAGTATATTATTAGGGTTTAAAATCACTGGTGGCTGTAAAATGGTATCTCCTTGTGGTTTTATTTTGTATTTTGCTCATTACTGATGAGGTGAGCATCTTTTTTATAAACTTATTGATCATTTGTGGATGCTTCTCTGAAGAATGCCTTTTCATGTCTTTTGACCATTTTTCTATGAGGTTGTCTTTTATTCCTTTTTTTTGTTCTTTCCTTCCTTTCTTCCTTCCTCATTGAAATCTACAAACTGCCAGAAATCAGTAAATATTAGCAAATGGTCCCAGGCAACCACACATTATAGTGCTTGATTACCTTTCTGGATTCCATCTTTTAAGTCATTTTTGCTTCTAAAGAATTCCTTTATTTTCTTGCCATCTAAACCATTTTTCTAAAAGGCTTTCTAAAAATGTTTTATTCAGAACTTTTCAGCATCCTGTACAGAAACATTACTTGGAGTACACCATATTTATGGAATTATAAATCTAGAAATTTAAAATTTTGGTACAGTCAAATCTCTCAATATCCCTGTGTATGGGCTTTGTTTTGGTGTTAAACTTACGAAGTCCCATTTCACTTCAAGAGTATTCAAATATTCTAATATATTTTCATTTTGTAATATACAAATATGTAATTTATTTAGAATTCATCTTGATGAAACATGAGAAGTAGAAATCTAATTTGATTTTTTCTCAGTTAACTTGTTGTCCCAACATCTAAGTCATTTGTCAAAAAATAAAAATATGAAATAATAAAAGCTGAAGTTAATGGCACCAATAAAAAAAGTTGTGTTTGAATAGACATTATAATCATACTCATTATTAGCTCCATAATATGGAAAATCAATTATGAAAATAAATGGTTTTGTGTTTTAAAAAGTATCTCAATTGTCTTTGTACTCTTGGAAAGAGGAGAGACTTTTAATTCCTTAGCTTTACTTGCCAGTGCCTACTTTGGAAGATATATTTTTTCTTAAAAATTCTCAGGATACTCTAAAATAGGGCAATAAAACAGGAAACCCTGGGGAGATGAAATTTTTGCTGACCCCATGTATATGTTCTTTCTGTTTTTCTATAATCAGAATCTTGCATATATTGAATTCCCCATTGTGACACAATTATTGGTAGTCTAGTAGAGAATTGGAAACAGACACAAATTAATTGGAAGGGAAAAATGAACCTTTATTTCCCCAGGGATGTGGACCATGAGGGTGGAGAGAGAGATGCTTGTATAATCTCTATGGAAGAGTATTAGGCTCTTCTTCATAGATTAAATTGTGGCTTCTAGTTGAGCTTCCTTGTATCTGTAGAATCATTTCCATGCAAACTAGAAATTCACTGTCTGAGAAGTAAAATTAAACTTCCAATTGCAACTCATAGCTCACGTGTCCATAGACCTGTGTGGAAATAACAGAGGATTAGAATCATGGACACAGTCTCAACCATTCAGCAATTATTTGTTGACCCTTCCAAATCCATGCTGGGTCTTGCATAGGATAAGAAGAGATTTCAATTCTCATTTATTTATAATGTGGAATAATAGGTTATCTTTATTAATAGGACATATAAATTATTAGTTACATTTTAAAAAGTCAAAAGATATAATACATTCAAAACTAAAAGTATCTGGAAGAGATTTGACTCTCTGTAGCTTCCAGGTTTTATAGTGTTTTCCTCTTACCATCAGAGTATTTACTGTGGTTATAGACCATGAACAAAGCAGTTAGAGATTGAATCAGAATTATCCTTTTGATGTTTTGGAAGTTGCTTTATAGACTAAATTTCTGAAAGCTTGGTACTTGCTATTTTTCCTTCAATAAAAATAAGTTACAGAACTAGATGGTTTGGCTCAGTAGTTAGAGTGTCGGCCTGCACTGAAGGGTCCCAGGTTTGATTCCGTCCAAGGGCATGTACCTCGTACCTCGGTTGCAGGCTTGATCCCTGGCCCCAGTTGGGGTGCACGTGGGAGGCAATCGATGTGTGTGTCTCCCTCTCTTTTCCTTCCACTCTCTCTGAAAAGCAATGGAAAAACTACCCTCTGGTGAGGATAAAACAGAAGTTACACAATTCTGATCAACATCTGTGACATATTTCATACGCCCTTGGCAAATGATACATAGTGCTAGGAACGTAGTGGGCATTCAACATACACCTGTAAATTAACTGAAAAAGGAGCATAAGAAAACATGGTTCTGTTTATTTTAAATTTCTGGTTGGTTGCATTCTAGATAAACGACAGTTTATTGCAGAGAGAAAAACAGACCTGATGGAATCTAGGAAAGACATGGAAAGGGAAGGTTGTCCAGCAGGTCAGGAAATCTGAACCCGTTGTCAAGAGTTCTGAATGTTTTTCCTGTTCAACATTATGAGGTGCTTACCCATCATTAATTTTAGTTTGTTTTTATGTGAGCTTAAACTTTGGGTAATTTCTTGACTAGTGCTTTTTAAATTTAACATCAGTTTTTTAAAAATAATTTGCATTTTGTTTCACAACAGTTGCTCAAAATATCCTTGAAAAAGGAGGGCTGTGTTAACCTTTAATACTTAAAAATCACTTGGAGGAAGTTCAATTGAACATGAGTATGTGTTTGCAAGAAAGTAAAACATAACCAGAATGAGTAACCTCTGTTCTCTGAGGCTTATTAAGCGTATCATTTATGCTTGAAAAAACAAAGTGAATTTATTTGTTTTAATGTCCAAAAACTTTGACCCAAGAGTTAAAAGGAGCTAGCTGACCAATACAGTAAAAATAGCAGCGGACATTTTTTAACTGGGATGATATTTAACCTTCCATCTCTTCATTACTGAACATGTTGAAAACAGTTTGAAATAACTTTCTAGTGTTAGAAGCACATTTAAAATGTCTACTCTGATAATGTGAGTTGTAGGCCTGCCAAATTATCAAATAACCAGGTCCCCAAACCCACTCTGGAAATAAAGGAGAATTATTTTTTAATCTAAATTATCCAAATAGCTTATCTTTATAATCCCATGACAACTCAGTAATTGCTCATCCTTTATTGGATCCCTGCTGCCTTGTGGGTTGAGTTATATTCATAAAATGAAAGGACTTACAGAAATAACAGAAACCAGCAGGGAAAGGTTCATTTTACTTTAAAAATGTTGTTTTTAAATTAGAGATGATACATGATGATTTATTTAAACCTGAAGAAATCCTGATTAATCTCCTCATATATCTATATTTTGTTGGTAAATCCTGGGAGATTTTGCTCTGTTGTTTTCTATTTTCTCTAACCGAGTGGTTGGGTCTTAGCTTAATTTGATGTTCCCTCCCAGGCCACTATTAAAGGCAGGCCTCTTTCCCAAATGACTTTTTTTATTATCTCTCTAGAAAAATGTTGATGACAATATCTTTTTTTTTTATTACCCTTTGCATTAAACCTCTCCATGCCTTCTCAATGGAATGTGGTACCAGTCAGTTATTTAATATTTAATAAATAATTTTAGGTGAAACAAGGGACTTTCTCCTCCTGCCAGGCATTTTGAAGCTACAATAGAGAATATGAAACTCACACATTTAGTTATTTCTTTTAGACTCTGAGTTTGATTATAGAGAAAGTGACATAAAATAGCCTTTCAGTAATTAAATACTTTTGCTTTGTCCTTAGTACTGTGCCATATACATTGTGAAGCATAAAAGCTTAAGATGTGATGATTGTTGCCAACTTTCTTACATTCTGGATGAGGTGATCTGAACATTCTGCAATTAAGTAGCAATGCAAGACAACATATGACTAAATATCAAAATAAGCAGTATAAACAACAAATACTATAAGAGCTCCTAATAGGGGTTAAGTATCAGTAGAGGACATTTGATTTAACCAGTGGAGTCACCTCTTATTTGAGGGTTAGGTGCTAAAGTTAATCAATACACAATATAAAACCTATTGAAGTCCATATTCTTCAATCACCCATAAATCACCCACTCTTAAATCACCCATAAATTCTTCAATCACCCATAAATCACCCACTCTTAAATCACCCATAAATTTCAGTATATATAGTCAAAAATATGTGCTACATTAGATACTGACACACACACAGTCTCTTAGCGAGTTCTGTACAGGTAGTGTTTCCTTCTGTACAAACAGATCACTGAAGAAAGTGGCTTGAGTTTATCTTCAGACCCAGCAATCAGCCTCAGCATCATGAGTTGCTTATACTATGAGAGGTGCATAGGAAGTGGGTCTGATTTAACATCTTTTGCTCCAGTAGAGGTGGAAAGATTTCAAATTTCAGTGAGATTTGTGAGATGGAATCTGTAAGTCTGTTGTCTGATCAGATGTGATGGAAGATGATTAGGAAGAAAAGAAAGTTGAGGATAATGCCAAGGTATTTCACTTGGGAGACAAAATGAGTTTATCATAAACTAAAACAGAAACCACGGGAAGAACTATGGGCTCTCTTTCTGAAGTGGACATGTTTTGTTCAAAGGGCCTGTGGATTTCTCACTCAACTATATCCAGTGGGCAACAGGAGATACGGGTTTGGAGAGTGGAGTTAAGATTGAGGCTGGGGATACAGAATTTAGAGTCATGAGCAGAGAGTGGATGGATTGAGGGGTAGATGACAACACATTGGAATGGCCACTCTCCAAGGAAAGGATGAGAACTGTACTGGGTCGAATAGTGTTCCCAGCCCTCAATTCATGTCAACCTGGAACCTCAGAAAGTAACCTTATTCATAAACAGGGTCGTTGCAGATATAATTAGTTAAGATGAAGTCATACTGGATTAGGCTAGGCCCAGTGTCCTTCTAAGAAAAGATTACAGAAATGCAGACAGTGGAGAAGGCTATGTGAAGACAGAGGCAGAGACTGGAATGCCAAGGATCACCAGGAACTACTAAAAGCGAGGACGGGGTAAGGACGGACCTCCTCTAGAGCCTTTACAGTGAGCATGACCCTGATAACAACTCTACTTCAGACTTCTAGTCTCCAGAATTGTGAATGATTATGCTTATATTGTTTTAGGCTAGCCAATTTGTGTCACTCTGCTATTGCAGTCCTAGGAGACTAATGCAAGGATCATGGATAGACCCTGGCTTAAGGGCAGCAGAGGAGAACCCATGAAAGAGGCAGAGAAGGAATAGCCCCAGAGGGAGGGAAGAGCCATGTGAGCACATAGGTGGAGCAGCACAAGCATAGTTTGATCAGAAGAGATGATCTGTGTCAAGGGATGGTAGAGATGGGGTCCCCAAAGTACTTAAAACAGTTTGAAGTTCAGGTATGTGGTTAGCCTCTGACTGCTGGGAATAGGCGGGGGGCAGAATGGTTCTGGGCTATTTCTACATCTTGACTCTTCTGTCTGTCAAGGTTGGCCTTTCCTCCTCTTGCCTCCAAACTAACACTAGTCTTCCTTATTTTGTAAAGGACAAGACAAGTGACCCTAGCCATGGCCAGTGTGGCCCAGTTGGTGGAGCGTTGTCCTGTGCATCAAAAGGTCATTAGTTTTATTCCAGGTCAGGGCACATACCCAGGTTGCAGGTTCAATTACCAGTCGGGGTATGTACAGGAGACAAATGATTGATGTTTCTCTCTCATATCGACGTTTCTCTTTCTCCCTCTCTCTTCCTCTCTTTCTAAAACCAGTAAAAACATATTAAAAAAAACAAAAGCAAGTGACCCTAGGTCTAACCTGCTGCTTCTTCTTTTCTCCCTTTGTACCCATGGCCCCCATTTCCTCACCACTCACCCTCTGGGATTTGATTTCTCTCCTGAGTTTCCCAATTAGCCTTTAACTTGTTTAATCCAGTGCCTTTTCCTTCTCCTCATTTGACTTGATCTCACTGCATCTCTGCAGCATTAACATTCTGATCTTCTCTCCCTTGTTGAAAGTTTCTCTTCCTATGAATTCTCTGCTGCTATATTATTCCAGTTCTTAAATTACATCTCGGTCTCCCCAGGGTTCAATCTCCCTGCTGCTGCATAATGTGGACTAGATGATTCTCTTGGTTTGACTATGACTTCTATGATTCCCTTTCTCCCTCCCACAGTCAATTTTTATGACTATCCATTGAATGAATTAATTATGAGTTAACTCAATACATATTAATGACACCAAAATCCCTTCTTCACATCTGGCCTCCCTCAGGCCTAATCTAATTTTGGTCAGAAATATTGAGCATCAATTCTAATCTGTCATTTTAGAATTCCTCTTGTTTTATTTGAAATGTTTCCTTAAGGAGCTCTTTGGAGTAAATTTGGAAAATATAGAAAATGTGAAAAGAGAAGAATTACCCAATATTTCCATTATTTTTTTACATGTAGAGATCTATTGCTTATTTTTTATAAGCATAGTTAAAAGCAAATGTTATATATATGTGTGTGTATCTTTAATATATGTTTGTCTTCTGTTTTTTAATTTAACATTATAATATAAACATTTTCATGTTATTACCAAAGTTCATAAATATTTCTCATGGCTGCATAGCATTCTATTGAAAGGTTATATTAAGTTTTTCTTAATCATTTTCCTATGGTCAATATGTCCTATTTTTTTTATTATAAATAATGCTGCAGTAAATACCTCTGTGCACAAAGCTTAATGTCGGTCTAGATTTTTAAAATTACTTCCCTAAAATGGACTGTTTGGATCCAGGGTATAAACATTTAAAACTTTAACATGTATTGTCAAGTTTCTTGTAATAGAATTCTAGCAACTTGCATATCAGCAATCTATAAGAGTACCTACTGACCACAGCCTTACTAAAAATGTTTATTTAAATTTTCCACTCTTTAAATACTTGACTTTTTTCCTCCCAAAACACTGATGGTGTGTCTTAGTGAATAGACCTACAATTCAGATATTTCTGTGATACATGCATTAAAGGGCTGGTAGTAGAAACTAAGTTGATGACAAGGGTTTGCCTTTCACTAACAAAAGCATGTTTACTTGGAAAGCAGAATCTCAGAGAAGAAAAAATCTGAAAAGAAAATTTGATATGGTTTTAAAGGCAGTCTCTTCGAATCTGTGGGACAGTATTTTGGCTTGAATTTCTCTGTCATTCTGCCGCAGAAAGGAAAATATTCTTAATTTCTTAATTTTAAGCAGAAAAACAATTCTAACAGAGAGGGAATAACTTTCTGCAGATATGAGAGTCATATACACTTACAGAAAACGTCTTCCCACAGGCGTGTACAGATGAATATATTCTGATGTGCTTGTTATCTGCTTGCCGAATGAAGTGATTGTTTAGCAAAGCTTATTATGACGGAAGTGTGCATTACCCTAACATAGGCATGTGCAGCATGTGGTGTGTAGGGTCTGCTCAAAACGTTAATTAAATTCTTCCTGCTAGTTTATACAGAACGCACTCTAAGTTTATAGAAGAGATATTTTTGTGTTTGTAGAGTCCTTTCAAAGAGTCTGAGATCTGATATTTTACAGAAAGCAATCCGTGTCTTACCAAGTTTGATTTCTGAATCACTTTCTTATAGCTTCCTGGGTTTCCAGTTAGCAATACTTGAATAAAGGTCAGAGAAAATATAGGTGCTTCATAATATGTAACTGGTATGTTCTGTATTCCCAACTTTTGGAAAAATCAGACCACTATTAATATGCTGAAAGCTAAATTTTGTAGAAAGTTAAACACTCATGAAAGGGATGATGAAAGAAAGGGCAGGTTTCCTGCCAGCATTGCGGTCAGCAGCGGTACTCTGGCCTGATTACTTAAGCCGATGTTTTCCCTAAATCAGTCATGAATCAGTAATTATCAAGTTTTGCAATACTAGGCGATTCTCTGGAGACCAGCAAATGATTTGTAATGTTAAGTTGATAGATTTTTTTTAAAAAAGAATAATTTGGCTCCCCTTGATGGGTTTTCCTGGGCACTGGGTAGAACCCCTATTGGGTTAATGGGACTTTGTCTATGGACGCTTTGTAGATTGAGGCTTTCCTACATGATCAAATAGCACATATTTGCTTTCTTTTCCCACAAAACTAAGAATGCTGCTGGTGTGTGGTATATTGGTTTTACTTTCATTCATTTGGCTTAACTATTTAAATCAAAATTCAGTCCAAAAAGGATTAAAAAAGAAAAGTCACAGATGAAAATTCAGGAATCAAGGCTTTTGCTTTATTTAGTTTCTTCCCGTATGTTGTGGGATGACCTGTTTGATAACTGTTTTCTTCTACTTTAAAACATTCTCCTCTGTGCATTGGAATTATGGATATTAAAGTTGGAAGGGACTTGATGGAAAATTTCTAATTCAGCCTCCTACTTTCTGAAACTCACAGGAGTAAACTGTTTCAGTTGCAGAGCCCGGAACTGGTTAAATAGAGATCCAGATGTGGACTCTTTCTCTTACCTGACAGTGTGTTAACCAACCTGTCTGCATCAACACAGCAACCTTGTTTCTGATAGAGGAAACCGGGAGCCAGTGAATTAGATCCTGTGCAATCTGTTCTGATCTGTTGCACAATGCTAGGACTTTAAATAGAGTGTTCCTTAGCTGTCAGGTCCTACACACTCTTGCCTCTCTTTTACGGTTACCATCCTGTGACTACATATTTTACTTAGGATTCCTGTATAACTCTGCTTTGTCTCCCGCTTGCTTGTTTCACTTTGGAGATGCTGTCTTCTTGAATACACCTTTGACAACACTTTTGCTTGGAGGTTCCCCAAAATTTTAATGTTTTAATGTGCATGATGGCTCCTCAGAGGGGGGACCAGGAGAGTCAGCATCAGGTGGGCCTTTCAAAATACTCTAGAATCTTAATATCTCTTCTTTAAGAGGCTACATTTTTAGTTCTTTACTTAGCCTTTGTCTTGAGGAGCCCTTTGCCTAATAGCCATGATCCCCTTTGAGTACTAATGAACTTTGGCATTATGGGGTTCTCCCAGACACCCTGACCCCAGGAGTTTGGTCAGGCTCTTGGTAGAAGTTATGTATTCCCATTCTCACTGTGTGCACACCACCATCCAGACTGGGCTCTGGTACCCTGAATGAGCCTAATTTATGGCTAATCTTAACATGTGACAGTACTGCAGTGTGGGTTTCTAGATTCATCTATTGTGCTATCAAGGAGGAACTGTAGAAGTTCACACAATCACAGGCTTGGAAAGGAGCCTACTGGTCATTGAATGCTTGAGTCACCCCTACAAAATCACTGCCAAGTAATTATCTAGCCTGACGGGAAACTTATTAACTCCCAAGGCGGTTCTTTCTAATTTGGACAGCTCCAACTGGTGGGAAATTCTTTCTCATACCTATTCAGTGTTGATATGTTTCCCGTATTGAGTAAAACAAAATTCCCATTAATTAGGCTCCCCAGAGTCTTCCCAAAGTTGACTTAAGCTAATACCTTAGAGAGCAAAATTTATTTGCATTTATAGAGCTTGGTGGATGCTTCCCTGTGAAATTCAGAATACAGCCTTATATCAACAGACCTGTAGTGGGCATTTTACATAAAACACTTGTTGAACTAAACTGAATTATTCTCTGAAGAAGGCATCAATGGCCAGGTACAGTGCTGTAGCATGTGTCACTCTTTTGGAAGCTACTGCCTTGGGCTGTTAGTTTCTTTATATGCATGAGTCTTGTCTATACGGCTAATTGTTAAGCTCCTCGGGTGTGGACCTGTCTAGTGTATGCAGTCCCTAACAAGCCTTATTCATGATCTTGCATCCACAGGATCAGCTAGTGTTTTGCAAGAAAGCAAAAGATCAAGAATTGCTCCTTCTGTCAGTGCATTGCTTTTCTTCTGCCCCAAATGATGAGTGGTGGTAGTGGTGGCCAGTGAATGCTGGCATGAGCCCAGGGCTAGTTCTGTTTTATTGAAGGTGTTAAAACTAATCTCCTAACAGAAACAAGTTTTTCCAGGTCTGCCTACCAAAACCTACTCCATTTCTGTCTCTGACAGTACTGCAGCATTGGCAGAGCTGACTTAGGGGTTAAATTGCTGCTTGGGTGTTGGTTTGGCAGCCTGACGGTCACATACCAGGAACACCCTCTCCACTCATCTGCCTGGTGCATGCTTCTCATTCTTCAGGCCTCAGCAGCAATGTCTCTTTGTGGGACCTTCCTGACCCTCCCAGGCAGAGGGATCACCTCTTCTTTCTTGTTCTTGCTGTACTGTGGACAGTCCTCTATTTTTATACATGCTGCGTTACGTATTATCTGCTCCTATCACTGTCTCCTCTATGAGCTTCTGGAGGAGAGAGACTGGGTCTCATTCCTCTCTGTTTCCCCTGTGCCAAGATTAGTGACTAGTACAAAGTAGGGAGATAGCTCAATGAATATTGTTGAAAGAATGACTATTAAAATAGATTAGTTGTTTGTGATGGCTTGGGAAATGCATTCCCGAGTGGTAGAGAACCTGTTTAACGAACTTTTGGAACATAACATTTTTGGAAATTGGGGACTGCTGACACTCTTTGGCATGTTCTCAGGGCTCTGCCCATGATAGGCATGACTAAACAGCATTCTTTCACTTATCTACAGTTAGGACCGTGTGGCCTGGTATAAGCCATGAGCTGGAATAGGAAAGTGAGGCAGGCCCCGAGGATACAGACCCACTCTAGATATTCTAGGAGAGGGGAGTACAGAGTAGCAAGTTAGATATGGTCTCTACTGGGTATGGCAACCAAGAGCAGATCAGGCATACAGCCTAATGGAATTTACATTAGATTCATTACAGAGTCTAGTGGAATAAGTGAGAAGTCCTAAAGGTGGTTGAATACAGCAGTAAGAATGGAGGAAGAGGCGACCCTCAGAAGTGTAGACTGCTAATTGGTCAGCCTGCATCAGGGAATCTGTCAGCAGGTGAGAGGTTTATGTGAAGGGAGTACTGGCAAGGACCTAGCAGAGCTCTGTACCTTGGGGGACACTGGCACAAAGCCTTTTATCATTCATTTGTTCAGCAAATATTTATTGAATATTGTGTCTCCCCAAATTAATATGTAGAAACCTAATTCCCAATGTGGCAGTATTTGAAGGTGGAGTCTTTGGGAGGTACTTAGGTCAGGAGGGTAGAGCCTTCATGAATGGGATTAGTGTCCTCATAAAAGAGAGAACTAGAGCTCTGAACTCCTTATTGCTAAGTCACACTCCTTATGCCACTGCTTTGCTCATGTGATGCTGTGACACCTTTTAGAGGACCATGTTCATGTGGAGAATTTAGTTCAGGTTTGATGGACTTCTGAAACAGAGCCTAGCTGGATCTGAACATCCAAGAGGATACTTTTAACAACAATCATGAACCCAAGTATTGTTTATGATACTTGCTTTAAGAAATATGCTTCAAATCTGATTGAGTGGGTTATTATCTATTTTAAGGAGGTTTCCTTAAATCTTCAAAAACTACAAAAAAATTTAAAACATTCAAACTAGCTATCAATTATTAGTCAGTACACACACACACACAAACTAGCATTTACTTTTAAAATTAACTCCAACTCCATTTACCTAGAAAAATGAAATAAATATGATCTTATGTTTTTGTAGAACTGTAAGGATTTGGAATTTAGCTATCACTAATCTCTGCTTTTTTGTTGTTGTTGTTTGCAGACCTCCCACTGTTTATCTTAGTGATAAAACTCTACAGTAAATTTTGACTTGAAAAATTTCAGGATATCACAAAAATGGGAAAGACAAATGAAGGCTATGAGATGAGGCAAATATTTGGCAAATTTTGTAAAGCACTTAGAGCACGCTTTATTAAGTGTGGCAGAATCAGATGATTATTACTGTATTTATTTTTATCTTGGGTCAGACATAATTAAAATAAAACATTTTCTGTGGGTTCCCAAATAACCTAATGATTTATTGGTCTCCAAAGATCTTTGTAGATGGTAATCTTAGCTAGAGTTCTAAAAGAGGGCTCTCTAGATTTGGAAAGAAGTTGGAAAATAATTTGTTTAAAACTTAAACAAAAAAAAAGTCCCAAGAAACACCATGAAAGAATATTTGTGACATATTGAGGATTCAGTTGAAAGGTGCTATCTGTGATGTTTATGGCAGGCTGAGTCTAAAATGCCCAATTTGTCATGGTTTAGAACTACAAAGATCAAGGAGAAAATGCAGCTGCCCTCTTGTGGTCAAATTAGGTTTTTGGGTTTTTTTTCTTTTCTGTCTCAATACTTGCAGGAAAAAGGTTCTTTTTCTCCACCTGGAGCTATTAATGCAATAGTGTAAGAATAGTAAAACATTTCAAGTTTTCAGATGGACTAAATGACCCTTTCCCCAAAGCAAGGACCTTGTAGGTTAGTCAATACATACTCTTTAGTTGGCTATTGGATTATATTAAAATTGTGGCCCTTTCCACCATACCC
This sequence comes from Miniopterus natalensis, assembly GCF_054644295.1. NCBI lineage: Eukaryota > Metazoa > Chordata > Mammalia > Chiroptera > Miniopteridae > Miniopterus > Miniopterus natalensis. Next base: position 29,391,800 of record NC_142093.1, read on the forward strand.
TAAGAGAAGTCACCTGAGATTTCTGGGAAGATTTTAAGAATGAAATCCTCAAGTCCACAAATACTTTTCTGAGGGAAGCAGTGGGAATTCACTGCAGGGACAGATGTAAGGAATAACAATAGGAAGGGCTTTGACAAATCTCAGCTGGAAATCAAAGCTAAGTCACCTAACCTGTGAGCTTAGACTTCATTTTTCTCATATGTAAGATGCGAGGGTTCAAAGGTGAATTCTCAGGTCCCTTTTAGCTCTAAAACTATAAATATGTGAGTTGATGGACAGGGCAAACTGCTTTCCTGTCTCTGGGATTTCTTTCCTTTCTGGCTATGTGACTTTATGACTAAAAGAACCAGTAGGGGAATTGTGTGATGAAACCTTTGAAAATTTCCGGGCCATAGGGAGATCTGTAGGATTGCCCCATTGGTCATTGAGAATGTTTCAGTTTATTCATACAAGTACTGAATTTATTAAGTATCTGTTCTGTGCTGTGCGTTATTTGAGGTACAAGTAATACAGAAGTGATGCAGAACAAGAATCCTTGTCTTTAAGATATTATAGTTTAAAAAATTAAATTCAGTCATTTTTATGTGGCTTTACACAGTTTGCTTTTACATTCATATGATTTTGAAAATAGTAAGAGGGATTTACCTTAAACTTTAAATGTCTCCAAAGATCTTCCAGATGAGATCAGCTTGAAGCTTAGCAAAACTCTCAGTAAATTTGGGCAAGAACTGGGTCTGGAATCAAAACTTTGAGGTCAAGGTAAGTGTGCCTTTTGGTGAAGCTTCTAGTGGAAGAGGTGCCTGGCTATGTTTTGGTCATTCTGAAAACTGTTCTTTCATGGGATATTTTTTAATATAAAAGGAAGCCATAGTAGGTTCCGTATCCTTTTGGAAAATGCCTTTTCCATGTTCTGTTTTCACATTGATACCATGATGAGGAATGGTTAATTCAAAAAGCAAGATTTAATTTGAAATGATTTATGCTTTTATTTATTTTTAAATTTTATCATGCTAATATCATTTTTCTTGTTTTGTTTCCTTCTCAAATCCTTGTACATACTCCAGTGCGTACAGTAGAGAAACAATCATAAATTTTGAAACATTGTTTTGGATGTGAGAAACCTTGAGTTATACATTTCCAAAATGAAAGTTGACTTCTGTTATTAGTTATATGGCTTTACACATGTGTGCTATAATCAGGTTACAGAATCCTGATAAAAGTAATTACTTCAGATTACAAGAAGTTGTGTGAGGACCTCTTGATGACACAGATTTTTTCTCCCTGTTGCCTTGGTGTTTTCGGAATGAATATCTTGTACGTCACCTACTGTATGTGTCTTTGTTATAAGTTAGAGTTTGGTTAGATAGAACATTTGAACTCTGTTCAACTTGGCAGTGTAAAGAGCTCGGAGTCCAGTGATTTGTCTTTAGGGCGGTGTTTGGGGAATGACAAAATATTTCAGAATCATTTAGGGTATTACAAGAGGGAATTTGGGAGTGGTTGAAATGCTCTGTGTACTTCTAAGAAGGGAGGATGGGCGAGATTAGAGGAGGAAAATTGTTTTAAAAATTTCACTTAGAGATTTGTAAATATAATAAACATTACGGCAGGTTCATAATAAAATCATCTTAAACTGGTAAAAAGATGAGGCTTTTTCTAATCTAAGTGTAATAAAACTGAGAAGGTAAAACTAAAAACAATTCACATTTACAAAGGCAGGGTCATTGATGAGTAATGTTAGAGCTTCCTCTTGAACAAAGATATACTTGTTAGAAGACTTTTAAATGCTGGGTGTGTGATATTTTGGTACAAATGGTGATATCATAGATTACTTCTTTAAACATAATTATCAGGTAGATAGGCTCTGAGAAAAGTAGTCTGAGGTCTTGGAAAGAATACACTAGGTTCAGAATATGCTGGGTTTAAAAGATATGTATATATATTTTTATTGGTTTTAGAGAGAGGAAGGGAGAGAGAGAAATGTCAATGAGAAAGAAACATCAGTTGGCTGCCTCCTGCATGCCGCCTATTGGGGATTGAGCCTGAGACCTGGGCATGTGCCCTGACCTGGAATCAAACTGGCAACCTCCTGGTACATGGGCTGATGCTCAACCAACTGAGCCACACCAGCTGGGCTGGGTAACTTTTCAGCCTATTTCTTTACTTGTAAATCTAGATGATTCCTCTTCTCTTATAGGCTTGTCCAGAGAAGGCTCCATGACTTCCTCTCCCCACATTTTCTAGGTTTCTAGGAGAGTATTGCTATTACAAGTGATACTCAACTGACAATGGGGTTATGTACTGATAAACCCATCATTAAGCTGAAAATATCATAAGCTGAAAGTGGTAATTTAAACCTGGCCATTGATTGCTTTTTACTTAGATCTATTCCTCCATTCATTTGTTCTTTCATTTCATTCAAACATTTCAACTATTGGGTGCACATTATTGAACATAGCTCTTATAATATTTTTGTGGACAAGACTACATTTAGAGTATTGCCTAATTCTGGATCACAAGCTCAAATGTGTTTGCAGGTCAGAAGGGAAGCAGACCCTACCTAATGGCAACTGTAGTGTGTTAGAGAACACTTGCTCAGTCCAGAGAAGAGTCACCAGTCAATGGCCAAGCTTTTCCAGCTTTTTTTGAAAGAAGTCAGAAATATAAACTTTAACGTGAACTCCCTTGACTTTTAAAACATCGTACAAACCAAACAAAGCTCATTATTGGAGGACTGTCAGTTTGTATATTCTGATTCCACCTGAGCTAACTCCTCTCTGTTGACCTGCTTTCTAATAGCATGATGTTAAGATTTAGACAACTTGGGTACAAATCACCGCTCCACCATATGCTAGCTGTGTGATCCTGGCAAGTTACTTGGCATCTCTGTGCCTTAGATTTTTCATCTGTGAAATGGAGATGATAGCAATAGTACTTATCTCATAGCATTTTAAGGAAGAATCAAAGAATTAAAAATATAAAGTGCTTACAATAGTGCCTGGGACATAGTAGGTGAAATTGAAGTGTTTAATATTATTAAAGTCTCCTTGTATCCTCTTACTAAGACACCTGTGAGGCCTGGGAAGAGAAGGGGGTGCAGGGCACAGACCTTTATTGAGCACCTCCTATGTGGCAGGAACTATAACAGGTACTTTGTATGACATTTTCTCAATCCTCATGCAGACTCTTGAGGTAGGTGTCATTTCTATTTTACAGTAGAGAGAGCTGAGGCTCTATGAGATTTAGTGACTTGTCCAAGGCAGATTTGGGATGTGGCCTTAACTGGATATGATTCCAAAACCCATTGTTTTACCAGAAAGCTCACCATCCTCCACCCAGGGAGATTTGCTGTGAATCTGATACCTCACATGATGTCTTTCACAAAGAGATTTAAGGAAAATTGCCTTAAATGTATCAACTTGGGTCCAGATTAATTTGGGAGAGCTTTGTTATCCATAAACCTACTGTACCGCCTGCCCCCCCACCCCCTGCAAGGAAGCATGAGCTCCTTGAGGGCAGGGACTGAATCTTTGCTCTATTTGAAGTTCCCAGCATATTCAATGAGCTCAAATGCTTACAAAGTAATGAAAGAGGGAGTCAAAATAAGAGGCTCTCCATCTACACCATTTTTACCATAATGTCAGGTCTAGCCAGGCCCTTAATCACTGCACTGAAAGCCGCCCAAATGTTATAAAACACCTTTGCCTCCTTTCCTAACAGTGTTTGTTATGGTGTTAATGCACAGAAATCAGAGGAGATGGGAGGAGTGGAGGCATGTGTGAAGGGAAGGAAGAAGAAGAGAGAAAAGAATGAAAGTCGGAAATCTGCCTGTAGAGAGAAAGCTAGTGGGGGGTGAGCAAGGCAAAAGCCATTGATCAAACTTCCTGTCAGCTGCACAAAATGATCTTAGGCCCAGATGAACTCCCCAAATCAGGACAGAATAAAAAAAATCACACACGACAGTTTCTTTGGAAAATGCCCTTTTTACCTCAACATGTTCTGCTTTTCAGATTTGCTTTCAACAGCTTTTGGTTTTGGTAGATGGAATAAAAGAGTATGAGAAGTTTACTTAAAAGAGTATCTGCTATTATAAATCACATAAAGTCTTTCCCAATTAGGGCTTAAGTCACATCCATCTACAACTCTGCAGCAGAAAAATATTAAAATCTTTCTGCTGGCTTGTGATGCTTTCAAAGGGTTTTAAATTCCTCTTCCATATGAGAAGTTTGGACATCCAGAGGTTTTGCTAATCCTTGCCTCGTTGACTTAAATGTATTATTTTGTGAAAGTAACAAAACCACAAAATAAATGATTACAAGGTCTGTTTTTAAGACTCAGAGGGGGGAAAAAACTAAGGAAATAGAGCTACAGTTCCCACTGTGTCCCTTTATCACTTCAATCTGTGTCTCCCACTAGATGGAGGGTCCTACCAGGTCTGCTGCACCATCATCACTTTGCTGCTCACCTTCACTCTATCCAGATGAGGTGCCAAGGCTGTGAAGGCTGCACTGTCCTACCCAAGGGTCAGGCAGGCTCACAGATGGACCTTTGGAGCTAATCCAGATATAGAGCAACATTGAGCCCATCCATTCTCAGCCCAGCGTCTGTGTCTGAATGAAAGTGTAGCTGGTGCTCTGTAATAGGCTTAATCCTGGAGCCCTGTACTTCCTAGGAGGCTGAGGAGCAGCGGCACGTTTCTTCTTAACCAGAGTCTCAATTTTGTCATCTGTGAAATGGAAATAATCGTAGATCCTACCTGACATATTTGTGATGATTGAAAGGGTTTTAACAAATGTAAAAAGCTTAGCGCAATGACCAACACATGTTCATAATAGTTAATATTTTAGAGATGATAGTTTCACAAGAGCAGGTGATCATATTTGCATTGAAAATAATCCCTTTCAAAGTGCTTTGACTTTGTAAATTATTTTTTAAAGTTCTTGGTGTGAGATCAAGAACCTTCGTGCACTACTCTCCAGAAATTAGCTATTTCTATTATTGGGAGACTTCTATCCCTTTCTGTAAATTATCCAGACTTCCGAAATGGTATGTATTATTGTCTTTTTTCCTTCCAGGGGAAAAATAGTGTAACTATCCAGTAACTACATGTAGATAAGGAGTGGTTCGTGGTTGATTCGATTTGCTTTTTTAAAGAAGTAACTGTTCCATACTTACTGTTTGCATATTCTAGGTTAGTTTTCATTTTCACTGAATGAGATACATAATTGTCAGGCCTGAATAAAAATTTCCCAAAGCTTGGTTTTCTAGTTCATACCATGAGATATTTTTTTGGTCAGTGGAGAGCATCATTGTCAATTCTCAGGGACTGTCCTTCAGAAATTTTCCTGTATCACAGGGTTGTAGGTAGAACTGATAAGCATTGTAGTGGCCAAGCAGAATTCAGAATTGTGCTCTACAATCACACTTCATTTAAAATATGTTCCATCCCTAAGATCTTCCCTTGGTAAAGTTGGGATAGCATAGCAAGAGGCCACAGGCTTCGGCACAAAACAGATCTGTATTTGATTCTTGGATCTACCACTTATTATTGAGTTTTTAATGTATTAATTTATTACAGTAAATTTATGGAACAAATGGTTCTCAAACATCAGCAAGGATCAGGATCACCTATAAGACATGTTTAAATATAGATTGTGGATACCATCACCAGAGTTTCTGATTCAGTAGGTCCACTGTTTGGCCCAAGAATTTGCATTTCTAAGAAGTTTCCAAGTAATGATGGTGATGATACTGGTCTGAGGACCATACTTTTAGAACCACTAGGATACATTGTATGCAATAAATTAGGTTCAGATGGTTCCAAAGTTGGGCCAGAGTTTCCAAAAAGAATATTGACTTGGAAGATTTTCTGTGAAGATTAGCCATATTGTATAGATGTAGCTGGACCTTAGTGGACAGTCAATAAATAGTAGATATTCTCTAGAGCCAGATAGCCCTGGATTCAAGTTCAAGTTCTGCTGATTGCTGACTAAATGATCCATTGTAAATTCTGTAACCTTTCAAAACATTTATTTGTAAAGTGGATGCTGTGGTTCGAATTGTGTTTCTCTCAAATTCATATGTTGAAACCTCCAGTATAATGGTATTTGGAGATGAGAGATGAAGTCTTTGGAAGCTAATTAGGCTTGGTGAGGTCGTGAAGTTGACAACCTCATGATGAATTAGTCTTATAAGAAGAGACCAGAGAACTTTCTCTCCTCCCTCCCTCTTTTCCTCCCCCCTTTCTTTCTTCTTTCCCTCCTTCCTTCCCCCTCTCCTCCCCATCCCCTCTCTCCCCGCCATGTGAGGGCACAGTGAGAAGGTGGCCATCTGCAAGCCAGGAAGAGAGCTCTCATGAAGAATATAATTGTCTGGTGCCTTGATCTTGTTCTTCTCAAGAACTGTGAGAATTAAATTCCTGATGTTTAAGTCACTGGTATATGTATTTTGTTATGGCAGCCAAAGCTAATGCAGTGGAGATTATCCCTACCCTGTAAATCAGAGATATAATGAGATCCTGTGTGTATAGCTCTTGGATCAGCACTGGTTACCTCTAGTGGGGGACAGCTAATGAGTATTAGCCTTATTATTTAGTAATTACATTCAGCACTATGTTCTTTCTTCCAATTCCTTTGCAGGATTTTTACTCATGTTAACTTTTCTAAGAACTCCCGAAATCTGATGGTAAACTGATTGCAGGACATGTGGCTGAGATGATAAGTAGTGAGGGCTAATTCACATCACTGCCTTTCAACTTTGTTGCTACAGCTTAATTTCTGTCCAAGCATCTCATCTTGGGACCAGCACATATTTGTTAAGAACAAAAATTCTATCAACCTTCTTCCTGGCTGGGTTCAGCCTGTCCAAGAGAGTAAGCCATCTCGTGTGGCTCATTTTCTGGTGACGTTCCTTTTTGCAGAGCACACTGGTCAGTCATCTCCTGGGTGGTATCTTGCACATGTGTTTCCCATTAAAGTAGCAACTAAAGAGTGGCAACTGTGAATCTTTTTTTTTGGCTGGGGCTCATGTTCTGATTTCTTCTTCTCTAGTTAGCCTGGGGTGGAAGTTTTTGGAGGAAGGGAGGGGGAGGCTAATTTATGAATTGAAAATTGGACTTGATGCATATGACACTGGGTTAAGTTCTCAAACTTAGTTGTGATGAAAACTTTCCCCTGGTTCTTCCTCTTTCATTAATATTTCCTCATAAGCAGGTTCATCAGGTTTTACATTTCTATAACTGTGAATCATCTAATTTTGTTCTTAAAATTATGTTAAAATACTAAATACTTGATTGAAGCTTTAAAAGTGAAAAGAAGAAAAATGGAAGTCAAATGTTTCTGATTATTTTAGGGACAATATTTTATCTTGGTGAATAATATTTTGGAATCACCTAAACACAACTGAACAAGCTATTGGGGGTCACTGTTAATAGTTTATTATTTTACTTATGTAAAAGATATTATACACAGCCACTCTGGAAAATGTTTGGCAGTTTCTTATAGAGTTAAACATATGTTTACCATGTGACCCAGTAATCCCACTCCTAGAGAAATGAAAACTTATGTTCACAACAAACATGTACACAAGTGTTTATAGCAGTTCTATTCATAATTGCCTCAAACTGGAAATAACTCAAGCATCCTTCAGTGGGTAAGTGGATAAACACATTGTGATACACTCATACAATGGAATACTACTTGGCAGTGAAAAGGAACAAACTATTAAGACAAGCAAAAATTTGGATGAATCTTAAAGGCATTTTTCTGAGCAAAAAGTTACATGACAAAGGTTATATAACATTCTTGAAAAGATTAAACCATAGTGACAGAGAATAGACCAGTGGTTTGACAGGGGTGAAAGTAATAGCACCAGAGCATTTTGGGGGTGATAGAATTATTCTGTACCCTGACTGCAGTGGTGGTTCCGTGACTCTATACATGTAGTAAAATTCATAGAACTATACACCAAAAGAAGTCACTTTTACTGCGTTAATTAAAAGTAAAGATTGGTTAGGTGAAATAAGACATTATATCTCTTTCAGGAACATAAGTAATCGTCCTGGAGTGGTATGCTAAGAAGTTTCGAAATGTGTGTTGATTTGAATCTATTATGTAATTTCTGTACAGGTAGAAAATGTCAGGAAGAGATTTATTTTTGATTGCTGTGCAAAATGAAGGGAAGGAGGAAGGATGAGTTCAATTTTACCATGGTTTCACATACAAAAACAACCAAAACTCATAGGACAATATTATGGGTTAACAATACTCATAAATTGCATTTTGAAGTCTCTAATCCTCACCACTTACTAACTTTCTGATCTTTGCATTTTCAAAAATGAATTGCATCTGGATTCTGAGTCTGAGATGCTTGAGATGGGAAGTAGTTGGGTCAAAAGTGGGAGTTCATTTTCCTTTATACTGCACATCAGCTATTCATATCCTACCATCTGAAACTAATTTGTTGTGTGTAATTTCTTCCATAACGTTGCTGGCATAAACAGTGCATGCACATCTCCTTAGATGTGTATTCATCAGGGACTTACTTGCTTGTGTGTGATTTTCAGCTCTCTCGGAACTTTCAGAAGTACCATCCAGCACTTGGGATGTCATGTGGGTTCTCGGAGGGCCTATTATTTATAAACTAGGGTGTGTGTGTGTGTGTGTGTGTGTTTATCTGTGACTGATGTGATATGGGCCATGTTCCCCATTCCCAAATTGTTTCTAAGTACAGTTAAGTGAATTAGTAAAGGGAACAGACAGGCCCACTCTATGCCTCTGGTCCAAATAAACATAAGATTGGGATTGTTTAGTCAAATGGGTGAGAAGTTACAGCATTGTGGTTTGTCACTTGCCTCCTGAAAGTCACCTCAGATGGTGGCAGTTAGTTTCTGGGTGTGGCCTGACTTCACCTCTGTGATGTGGATGGTAAGCATTTCACAAAGTTCCTCAAACCCTTCTGCCCTCCAGCCTTACTCCCAGGAGCTTTGCTGGGTGATGGCCTGATACAGAGGAATGAGACACAGTCCTTTTCTCAGGCCTCGCAGATCTCTTCAGAGTCCTTACAGTACAAACAAGTCCTTTTCAAATGACACACTCCAAACTGCACTTTGCCTCTTTTAAAGAGGGAGTACACTAGGGCCAATATGGGTCACTTCTAGTGCCCTTTCTCTCAAAAATCCATATTTTCATTTTGTACTCATAATTAAATCAAAATGCTAGGCTTAAAGATTTCCCGTCTGAATTTGTAAACTGTCATTACTTTAAGACAAAGTACAATCATTACAGAATATATTTTTAATTTTAAATAATTTTTAAATTTTTCAATTACAGTTGACATACATTATTAAATTGGTTTCAAATGTACACCCCAGTGATTAGACATTACATAACTTATTAAGTGATCATCCCAGTAAATCTTGCACCCATCTGACACCATACATAGTTATTAGAGTATTATTGACTCTATTCCCTATGCTGTACTTTACATCCCCATAACTATTCTGTAACAACCAATTTGTACTTCTTAATCCCTTTACCTTTTTCACCCATTTCCCCAACTCTCCTCCCATCTGGCAACTGTGAAAGTATTCTCTGTATCTATGAGTCTATTTCTGTTCTGCTTGTTTATTTATTGTGTGTCTAGTTATAGATCTAGAAGCAAAGAGGAGTGGTAGGGGTAGATCCTGAGGAGACTTAGCATTGTTTTGCATGGAAACTGCCATGGTGGAGGCCATTAGGTTTTCTTCAGGCAGTGCAGAGTTAATCACTTCAGATGGGAGTGAGGAGGAGGTGGAGAGTCCACGTCAATGACAAAGAAAGCTTCTCAGAAATTAGGGGTTCAATGTCCCCTGTTTCATCAGGGTTTTCTCCCACATCTCCTTTCCAACTTTCAGGATCCTATTCCAATCAATCCAATCTGAGAGTTGGCTATATTGGTGTAGAGCTCAGGGAATAGTCAGGGCTAGAGATATTAATTTGTGATTCATTAGCATATAGGTAGTTTTTAGGTAGTATTTAAAGATATGGGACTCAATACTGAAACTCCCACCCCCTCAGGAGAGACTATAGAGAAATAGGCCTGAGGACCTAATTAGGAAAGTTTCTAAACTTTCATATTCAAGTATGCATCATTGCTCTGGGAAGAAGAATTAAAATGATGATTTCCAGTACAAACAGCTCATTTGTTCAAAAAATTACTAAGAGCCTACTATGTGCCAGAAAATCTTCTAGGTGCTAGGGATACCACAGTGAAAACACTACACAGTCCCAGACCTCAAGGTATCTACATACTGGTGAGGAAGACACAGTAAAAAACCAAACAAGTATACAACCAAATGCAAGAAGTGATAGGTACTACGAAGAAAAATAAAGCTGGGTAAGGGGATAGAAAGTGATTAATTGAAGGGTTATTTTAAATAGGGTAGTTGGGGAAGGTGTTTCTGAAAAGGAGTAGGGACTTAAAGTGAGAGAGTTAACTATGTGAGTGTCTGGAGAATGGAGAAGAATTGAGTATGGAAAGCAAGGGAGAGTGTCAGGAACTGACTGGGGGAAGCTAGGGAGCCTCATTCTATAGGGCCTTAAAAGGGAAGGAGAGGGGGAGAGGGGCTTAGTCTTTTCTCCCTTTGGGGAATATATTCAGCTGAGCCTATGAAAATATATATAGTGTATGTATAGTATATAGTATATGGTAACTTATTGTTTATTAAATTTATTTTATGAGCATCAACAAAAGTGGTATTACCGCTTATATATATATAATCATGTTCAACCCATGTTGAAGAATGTCTATTTCAGGACGGTCGCTCCCCTGAAAACTCTTGAATTCACACAGAATATTATAAATTGGTTTTTAGTCTGCCTTCTTCACTAGTATGTAAGCTCCATTAGGGTAGTATTTTGCTCACTGCTGTATCACAAGTGCTTAGAATAATAGCTGGTACATAATAGGTGTTCAATAAAAGTTTGAGAAATGAATTTAGTACATGAAATAAAATGAGCTTGCTCATCAATGCACCTTGACCCTTCAATTAGAAAATGCAGAAAATGCAAAGGAATTTAGACTAGTTAAAAGTAGAGTTTAACTAACATGTTATCTGTTATAGCAATTGCTTTGTAGAATTTTTCTCTTAAAACATTAATTTTAGTGATAATAGTGGGAAATAACCCCTATTCAAATGGCAATACCTGTTCAAACTCCATAAACTCTCAAGTTAAAAAAGAAAGGTAAGCAAAGATGGTAAACAAAAATATATACTCATTTTCCTCCCAAGTTATAAAAATGACCAGCAACTTTTAGGTTGTTTTATTTAGTAATGAATTTATTAAGGAAGGTACAAGTGTATTATAGGCATAAACATGGAACTATATTAACTTTTGTGGTTTCAGTGATAAATCTGAGTGGTAGGCTAATGATTGGTATTTTAGCAGATTGTGACCCCCTTTCTTAGAAAATTTCTCTTCAGGGTTAAATTAAGAGTGCTTATTTCATTGTATAACCATAAACACATCACAGCAAATCTAACTGGAGGTGCTCACTGATGTTTGTTTAGATGCTGAAGGCAATGCATTAGGAACTGACGGTGACCCATTCTTATCCGATCAGTTCCTGATGCAGTATCTGCGACATCAAAAACTCTGTAATCATTATATTAAGTCTCGTTTTTTCCTCAAATGCAGCAACTTTGTTTTGTCCTGTTCCTACACGTGAAATTTTCAATTAAGTAACTTTTTAACATGTCGCATGATAAATCAATTTGAAGTCACACTAATGGATCATTTCCCCAATTTACCAAGAGAGACATTGTAAATCTAATGTTTGTTAACACTCATTTAGCATAATCAGTTATTTCATGGCAAACTAGTGTGGATAAGTATTTTTTAGAGAGGATATTTGAAAAATAGGTTTCCTTAAGCCACTCATTCCTGTTTTATAATGATAGTTTTAAAAATATTAAAATCCTAAGGCATAGATGAATGAGATAATCTGATGATCATTTAATTTCAGATTCATTAATTAGGATGAACTGCATGTACATTTTCAAGATAAGTTTATCATGTCTTTTTAACTATACTAGAATTCCAGCTCACTGAAATAAGGTTAGAATTAGAATTTGCAGATATAGGAGGTACATATTACCAAGAAGAATGTAATGGCCAAACATACAACCCCAAGAATGTTACTGGTTTTCTACCTGATCAATTGCTTTTTAGGTCAGCTTTTGATGATCTTATTAGAAAATTCTAATTAATCCTCTAGAATTCCCCCAAATATAGAAGGAATGAAGGCCTCCAGTATTACTTAGCAAATCCATCCTTCTGTCCAAGGGAACTTCTGGTTTACATGGGGTATTTGGGACATAAAGGGTTAGAAGTAATTGGGTATGGGATGTGGAAGTAGAATAAAGGTGGAGCTGAATGGTGGAGATGACAAAATGGGGATTGGAGAGTTCCCTCCCTGATTGCTACCTGTCTGTCTTTGTTTATCTGGATCCCCATTAGGACTAAGAATTAAGGTTTCTTCATATTTTTATTTTATAGATTGTGAAATTTTGGAATACACTTAAGTACTTCAGAGACATAATTTCCAGCTTATTCTCTCTCTCTCTCTTTAGAGAGAGAGAAAGGGAGAGGGAGATAGAAACATCGATGAGAGAGAAACACGGATGGGCCACCTCCTGCACGCCCCCTACTGGGGATTGATCCCACAACCTGGGCATGTGCCCGGACCAGGAATCGAACCCGGGGCCTCTTGGTTCATGGGTTGATGCTCAACCAACTGAACCACACGAGCTGGTCTCTCTTTCTTTTTTATAGAGTTCTTATCTATGATTGTTATTATCTTATCTAAGTATGTTATTTCAGTTTTTTTAACAGATATTTTCTTAAGGTTTATATGCATAGAACGTGTAGGTAAGCCAAAGGATTTGTAAAGCGAATGGTATCGGGGACCCTAAAGACCTCTGTTGGAGAAGGAACACCAGGAGAAGGACCCAAAAAGTCAGCCTGTCATGATAGTCCCCTATAGCTTCTCTTCTCATGGTCTCTCTGTAGCTACAGTTTTAGTGTTTACAGCTAGATTTGACAGGTTAGGGACTGAGTTAACAACTCTCTGACAGCTGCTGGGACATTACTTGGTATTGTGTCATTTTGTGAGCAGGAGGAATGTGATAGGGAAATAAAAGTAGGTGAAGAGTGGGGTCCTTCGAGATTTGATTGCTGCAAATATGCTGTGTGATCTTCTCTAAGGAGCATCATTTATCAAAAGCAATGGGGCAGGAGTCCAATTGCCCACATGTCCAGATTCTAGGCTTCTATTGACTATTTGGAGTGCCTAGTGTAAGACTGCAATACGTTTTGAAAGTCCTGACTGGGTAGGATGGGTGGAATGGTTAGATAGGGAAATATCATCTTGCATTACAAACTGCTACAGGGAAGAGGGATTCATGGAGGTGGATGTAAGGTCCTTCACAGGCCAGTGGTCATTAAACTCGTGCATGCAGCAGAATTATCCAGAGGGCTTGTTAAAATACAGATTGCTGAGACACAGAGTTTCTGATTTAGTAGATCTTGGATGAGGCCCAAGAATTTGCATTTTTAACAAGTTCCTTGGTGATATAGTCCAGGAACTATAATTTGAGAACTACTGCTACAGCCTGTTCTGAGGCTATGTGGGCTATTGGAAACTAGTGATCTTAGATAGGACTGTGATGAGTGTCATGATCTAGAAGGAAAAAGGCCAGAATCCAAGCACCCACAAAAGTTCAAGTCCTACTACTTATTGGAGCTCAGGAATGTTACTGGTTAGACATCATTATATGACTATAGATCTTTTAGGAGTACATCTGCAACTTCTTTTCATTTCTTTTCACCCTAGAAAAATCATAAAAATTGAAACTCTGCAGTTCTCTGGATTACTTGAGTTAGAAATATAGCTAGTCTGCCTGTTAACAGTGTGAAATGGTAACAAGGGAAGACAACTCAGAGATAGGCCATCATGAAACAGCCGGGAATCCTAAAATCCAGGTCACAATTTTAGCAAC